>NW_027070131.1:358596-370829 GCF_002906115.3 Quercus suber
TAAAACTGTATCATCATATACTACCTTGTTACATGGCTTTGTTGGAGTGGAAAGACAATGAGTGAGGAAGAATGGTGGACACCAATGCCATCACTTATGGTGTTGTGATGCATGGTCTACGTGGGAAGTAAAGTTGTCTGAGGCCGTGATTTTGTAAGGGAGATGATTAGAAAAGCTTTTTTCCAACCCCAGTTGAAATTAACTTACTGATTCAGTCTCTCTGCGAGAGGGAAGAATGGATGAGGCTAAAAAGTTCATGCAGGAGTGTCTGAGCAAGGGGTGTGCTGTTAATGATTAACTTACTGATTCAGTCCTATGAAGCACGGGTGCGTTTCGGGACCTCGGTGCGGGTGCGGGTGCGGATGCGGGTGCGAGACTCGGCAATTTTTAAAAGGTGGGTGCGGGTGCGGCAGGACTCGGCAATTAAAAATCATTAAAAATATTTATTTATATTTAATATATTGCTAAGCATACTTTTTCACATTATATAAATATATACCAAATAAAAAATTAATATTATCTGTTTTTTATTTTATTTTATTTATTTATATACATATATTTCCTATATAATTTATTGAAATATATTAAAATTATAAGTCTATGTTTCAACTAGTATATCAATATTACGCTTAAATATCTACCTAAATTATAATTATAATAATAAGTTGATAAAAATTATCACTTTTTAAAATATTAAAAGTTTAAAACAGTAATATAATATTTCAGAAAAAAAAAAAAAAAAAAAAAAAAAAAAAAAAAAAAAAACAGTAACATAATATGTACGTAGATAATGACAAAAAAAAGAAAAGAAAAAAAAAAGCCACAAGTTAAAAAATTAAAAAAGAAAAAGAAAGAAAGATAGTGCATTTACGGTTGGGAAGGGTCAGACTTAATAAAAAAGTTTGCTATTTTCCAATGCTTTGTCACGTGACTACTGACTAAGCTCACAAAACTAAAAAGAAAGGTAAAAGAGAACAAAGTAGAGAAACTAAAAGCAGCAGATGAAATTCAGGAGAATCAAAAACACGAAGAACGAAAGAGTAAAGAAGAAACAGAGAGAAGAACAAAAGAGTAAAGAGGAAACAGAGAAGAAGAAGCCTGATCTACGATTCTGTGTTGTCTGCGTCGGCGTGAGTCTGGGGGGAAAAAAAAACAAGTGACAGGACGCGGCCCGACGCGGCACCGACGCGGGGTCAGCGGCGTCCCTCACGCGTCGCCGCTTCGCGCCGCGTCGGACGCGGGTGCGGCTCCTCTGGTGCCGCGTCTGTGCTTCATAGATTCAGTCTCTCTGCCGAGAGGGAAGAATGGATGAGGCTAAAAAGTTCATGCAGGAGTGTCTGAGCAAGGGGTGTGCTGTTAATGTGGTAAACTTCTCCACTTTAATTCATGGATACTGCCATAAGGATGATTTGGACCCATTAACCAAAAACAACAATGGAGGAGAAAGAGATAGAGAGAGAAAAGTAGAGATAAAGTCAGATATAACACATTTTTTGGATTTAGAGATAGATATAAAATATAATAAATGAGGGATAATTAATGAAATCCTAATCAGAATATTAGTATTAATGAGACAATGGAAGAATGTCACGACATCTTTTTAATTTGATTTGACACAGTGCCACATCAGTAATTAAAAAAAAAATGAACAAATCATATTTTAGATAAAAAATTCATCAAGATTTTAAAAGAGTAATGCTAGAGATACAAACTTTTTTGCGAAAAATTTTACAAACAGCAGATGTGGTGAGTGGTTATCAGTAAATGAAAAAAGTTATACTAATGATGAGTCTAGATAAAAACTAATAAAAAGTAGGCTACATCACCAATTTATAAAAATGTAATACTCATTTAAAAAAACACACACACACACACACACACAAACCAAATAATAGACCAGTAGTGAGCAAGTCCTACAGGTAAGTTAATCTGTGTCCTCCCAGGTATCTTCATTGGTGTCTAAGCCTCCAAGCTTCTTGACCCTTAAAATCCTTACAAAACTGTTCAGCCACATTCCAAACTTACATCTTGCCTTTGTTTCCATACACCATGGCAACTCCACCATAACAACTCAACCATCCATATCCGGATCCTCCACCAGCCGAGACACTTAATTACTGAAATATCTCCATTCCATAAATACTTGGAAAATGTAGAAAGGAATTGTAAATGTATCGAAGTGCAAATCGTCAAATTATAATTTATGCTTCTTAAACTAGACAAGGTTTAAGACATTATCTTTTTTTTTTTTTTTTTTTAAATCCTTCTTGTTAAATATTAGCAATGATACACCATGTTGAATATGCTAGTATGGATGTGGAAGAGAAAGTATAAAGTATAAAACACAATAACACACGAGGGTTACGTGGTTCAGCTTAACGGCCTACATACACGGAGGAAACCTTAAAGGGCTACATTAATAATATATTAAAGTGTAGTACAAGAATGTGTGCTATACAAATAATTTAATTGGGCCTAAAGCCCACAATACTATATATGTTAACAGTCCCCCTCAAACTCAAGGTGGATGTGAGACCAACTTGAGGTTGTCAATCAAAGTACGAAGGCGTCCCTTAGGATATGACTTGGTAAAGATATCTGCAAGTTAATCTTTAGAGGAGACTGAGATCAGCTTAAGAGCACCATGGACAAGATGATAATGGATAAAATGACAATTGATCTCGATGTGTTTAGGTCGTTCATGTAAGACATTATTATGAGCAATATGAATAGTACTTTGGTTGTCACAATAAAGAGGAGTAGCAGAGGATGTAGACACACCTAAGTCTTTGAAAAGCCATCATAGCCAAAGGAGCTCCGATGTGGTATCAACAAGGGCACGATATTCTGCTTCAGTATTAGAGCAAGCCACATGAGTTTGTTTCTTACTTCGCCAAGAAATCAGAGAAGAATAAAAAAGAAAGCAATAACCAGTGGTGGACCTGCGATCAGTGGGATCTCATGCCCAATCAGTAAGACATTATCTTTTTTTTTTTTTTTTTTTAAATCCTTCTTGTTAAATATTAGCAATGATACACCATGTTGAATATGCTAGTATGGATGTGGAAGAGAAAGTATAAAGTATAAAACACAATAACACACGAGGGTTACGTGGTTCAGCTTAACGGCCTACATACACGGAGGAAACCTTAAAGGGCTACATTAATAATATATTAAAGTGTAGTACAAGAATGTGTGCTATACAAATAATTTAATTGGGCCTAAAGCCCACAATACTATATATGTTAACAGTCCCCCTCAAACTCAAGGTGGATGTGAGACCAACTTGAGGTTGTCAATCAAAGTACGAAGGCGTCCCTTAGGATATGACTTGGTAAAGATATCTGCAAGTTAATCTTTAGAGGAGACTGAGATCAGCTTAAGAGCACCATGGACAAGATGATAATGGATAAAATGACAATTGATCTCGATGTGTTTAGGTCGTTCATGTAAGACATTATTATGAGCAATATGAATAGTACTTTGGTTGTCACAATAAAGAGGAGTAGCAGAGGATGTAGACACACCTAAGTCTTTGAAAAGCCATCATAGCCAAAGGAGCTCCGATGTGGTATCAACAAGGGCACGATATTCTGCTTCAGTATTAGAGCAAGCCACATGAGTTTGTTTCTTACTTCGCCAAGAAATCAGAGAAGAATAAAAAAGAAAGCAATAACCAGTGGTGGACCTGCGATCAGTGGGATCTCATGCCCAATCAGTATCAGAAAATAAATGGAAAATAAGAGGAGATTGAGCATAATAGAAAAGACCATGGAAGAGAGTGCCCTTCAGGTATCGAAGAATGCGGAGAACAGTAGCATAGTGAGTCGATCGTGGAGCAAACAGATACTGGCTCACCTGGTGAACAACATAGGAAATGTCTAGATGAGTGAGAGTGAGGTAAACTAAGCTGCCAACCAAGCGTCTATAAAGAAAGGGATTAGACAATGGTTTCCCTCCTGAGGGAGTTAGATGCGCATTAAGCTCAACTGGAGTATCAACAGTCTTGCTTTCAATAAGTCCAGCTCGAGACAAGAGTTCAAAGGCATACTTGGCTTGAGTAATATAAAGTTCATCTGTAGAATAAATGATTTCAAGACCCAAGAAGTAGCTGAGATGTCCAAAATCTTTCATCTCAAATTACTGACTGAGAAAAGCCTTGAGTTCTTGAATGCCACTGAGGTCATCACCAGTTATGATTATATCATCCACATATAGGAGAAGTGAAATAGTGCCTTTGTCAGTGCGACGAAGAAATAAGGCAGAATCATAATGATTGGCCATGTAACCCAAGTGAGAGATGGTAGAGCTGAATTTGACAAACCATAGACTTAACCCTAGACTAATAGACTTCTAGTACGAGTAGGAGACTTAGCTTGCACACAAAATAGAATTAGGCTTGGGCTTCTGCTAATGGGCTAATATATCTCTAACACCCCCTCTCAAACTTAAGATGGAAACTTGATGAAATCTTGAGATTTGATAAGGTTAAGAAGATCCCTTGAATGAAGTTTGGCTCTGTGATGGTGGTTTGAGAAAGACAATGGTTTTGCAGTGTTAATGCGACTTCTATTGGTGGCATGACTATATCTAGGAGATTTAACGGCAGTAGTGGGAAGCCAAAGAAGATGAACGCAGCGAAGAAATACCGAGGAAGACAAAAATTGCTCTTAATACACCGTAAGGACAGAAAACCATGACCATAGGAAGGTGGCTCTGATACTATGTTAAATATTAGTATTGATACACCATGTTGAATATGTTAGTATGGATGTGGAAGAGAAAGCATAAAGTATAAAACACAATAACACACGAAGGTTACGTGGTTCAGCTTAACGGCTTACATACACAAAGGAAACCCTAAAGGGTTACATCAATAATATATTAGAGTATAGTACAAGAATGTGTGCTATACAAGTAATCTAGTTAGGTCTAAAGCTCACAACACTATATACGTTAACACTTCCAACATTACTAGGTTAATAATTATTATAATTTACAAAAAAGGCTAATTGTTGGTTCATATGAATGAAATCCAATAGTCATGGATTCTGAAAGCAAATTCTCATCAATGCCTCTAGCAAAGCATATCTTTAGTCTTTACACAACACTCTGGCCAAACCAAATATCACTTGCTGTAGTATATTAAAATGCAATATCAAGATCAGGACGATGTCCTTCTCAAAAAAAAAAAAGATCAGGACGATGAGATCCAGTTTAGACACAGGCTAGGATGTGGTGGATACTTTGGCAGTGAGGTGGAGGCTTTGACGGGTTGAATTGAAACCGACGAGGACGTGGGTGGATAGTCATCAACAGTGAGCAAGTCTTGCATGTGACGCTGACGAAGAGACTTTGGGAGGAGATGGATGGTCACTTGAATGATATGCAAGGTTTTCAGACCCGGACCGTTCATTGAACCGCAAAAGAGAGAGGTTCAAGGTTTTTAAGGTCGAACTGAGGTTGAACCGGAGTCAAACCGTGATGACGTCATAATTAATTTAATAATTATTTAAAATATAAATAAATTAATTAATTAATACAAATAGAAAATTAAAATAAAATAAAAAATAAAATATATTTTTCTTAAAAATTCTATAATTTATTTAACATGCCATTTTATTAACAAAAACAAAACAATAGATACAGTGATGCACTTAGATATTTCATATTCTGAACAAAAATTAAAGTATAATAATAATAATATAAAAAGCACTTTGTTTCATTCCAGGTTGACAAGTCTTGGCCTATAAAAAAAAAATAAAAAAAAAAGGTTGACAGGTCTTGGTTACACCGTTACAATACAAAATTTTGAATTAAAGTAGCATTGTGCCATTGTCTCATCAAAGCACGTGGGTGGGGGTGGCTCTACAACATCAGAGTATTGATTTACTGTTTTTGTATTTTCAAATCAATGTGGCACTCTTATTTTTATAAAACTAAATAAAAGAAAAGTAAAAAAAATGTTGAATCACTTAAAAATCAAAACGTGGCATTGTCATTTAATACCCCACCAACCTCCACTTTCTTTTCATCTTATCTGATTGCCTCATTGTTCTCTCCTTTTCAGTCTTCTCTTTTCTCTTCATCAGTTTTTAAGTTTAACTCCACTAATCTCTCTTCTGCAGGTACGAAGACTAAAGCATCAATGGCGATGCTAAGATGTAATCTACCAAAAAATTATTACCTTCTGTGTTGGGGGCGTTAGTAGGATTTCTTTCTAGTAATTTACTAAGAATGTTTTTCTCCTTTTTCCCTTAATTTTATTTCTATATATGGGTCGGTTTTGAAAATCAGCACCGACTGCGTCACTGCACCGGCGTCGGAAAGGTCATCAAGTTCCGTTTGCCAGCATTGACTCGTTCAGTCGGCCCAAAGCTTGGTACGGTTTGGTTGGTGAGGATCGGTTTTTTTTTTTTTTTTTTTTAAGGTTCAGATTGAAAGGGAAGCAGGGAACCGTGAGAAGCGGTCTGATCACGGTTCTCAAAACCGTGAGGTCCAACCGCAGTTCGCACGGGTCCCTGTTTTTTTCTCATTGAACGGTTCTTGAAGCTAAAAGAACCGCAAAAATGAACGGTTCGAGATTTTTTCGGTCGGACCGTACGGTCCAGTCCGAGTTTCAAAACCACGATGATATGGTGTTTTAAGTGATTTTAAAGATTCTAATGAATTCTTTAATCTTAATATCCGACCTGCTTTCTTAACATAAATGAATTTGACATGTTAAGTTATTATTTTAATTGCCCATATGATATTATGCCACATCAAATGTAGTGAGTTTATTAAAATTGAATTTTATAATATTTTAATTTTAAAAAATGCTACATCAATTAAAATATATGTCAAGTCACTATTTTGTTAGCCACATAAGTAATAACATTAACAACAGTTAACAAAATGACCAATAATACTTGTAGGGACGCAATTTGGGTCCCTAGCCCAAGTGATGGATGAACTTAGGTCAAAAAAGCCTAATACAATGAATTTGTAGAGAGTGGATTGAAAAAACTGGATTTTAATGAATTGGACAACAAGTAAAATGGATTCAGATGACAAGAAAATGAGGATAAACTGATTTAAACTAAAGAAAATTGTACTCGGCATAGTCTGAGAAGATCAGTTCTTATATATTTCTCTTAAGTTTGATTACAAATTCAGTTCTTAGTTGCTATAGTATTTTTCTCTCAATTTCTCGATCCCCCCTTATCAGGGTATCTCTTCTATTTTATTCTATCTTTCCCTTTCATCTCCACCTTCCACATGCAGATTAGGTTATTGGTCTTGATCCTTGTCCCTTCAGCACATTCCTGAATTTTTGGGTAGTGGCTATAAGGTTGAAAGTTACTGTTCAAGTATCGTTTTCTCATTAATGCAGTCAGAGAGTTAGCTGCAGAGTATTTAATGCGGTAGTAGCAACTTTCTCCTTAGATATTTCATGACCTCCCTTTTATCCTATTCCTTCTTATCCTTGTCAGTGGAATCGTTCGGGACGTTGCTCTTGATGTTGGAATGCATCTTTTGACCTCGGCCTTTCCCAGCCAAAGATGGATTCTTCCTCGGACCACCATTCTGGATGGCTTTAATCGGATTTCACTTCTTCACTTATTAACACGGATCCTTATGAAAATGTTTACCCATCCTCGGGTTGTTTAATGTCCTTGGATTGGGCCATTGACCCAATATATACATAGATATAGGCTTCTGGGCCTATCATCCCTATAATACTCATTGAAACTTGAGGGACCAATAGCACTCATTTAGAACTTAAGAGATTAATTGTGCTCATAGGATAAATTTCAGAGACCAATAGTATAATTTCACCTTAATTTTTTCTAAAATGTGTAGTTGATTTGTTATAATTTATTAATAAAGAGTTATACCACATGTAACTTGAACCAATCTCAATAATAATAATAATAATAATAATAATAATAATAATGAATGTATGTATGTATGTATTTGTCTTCCTTGCCTAGTTATTTCTTTAATCTCTTCTCAAAAAAGAAATTATTTCTTTAATATAGTTTCAAAAATAGATATCTTCCATTGTACTATACTTGAAATTGCATATCTATAAGTTGGTACTTCTCCAAACATTCAACTGCTTCTAAATCTGTGCCAGTAGTTGGGTGGCAAAAAAAGATCCAATACCGATTATCTCCCTCGTAATAGGCCTATTTTAAGTAAATATATATATATATATATATATAGACACACATGTACTTAGAAAAGCATTAGATCATAATGTTAAGTAGATATGACGTCATTTGAAAACTCAAACAAGTTGATCTAATAATAGGTACATAATGGTTTAATAAAAGACATTTTTTTCGAATATAGAAAGACAAAGTAATTCGCAATCTAATAATAATGATGATGATGATGATGTATGTGGTTGTCTTCCTTACCTAATTATTTCTTTAATATAGTTTCAAATATACACATCTTTCCATTGTACTGAACTTGAAATTGCATATCAATAAATTGGTACTTCCCCAAACATGCAATTGCTTCCGGATCTGTGCTAGTAGTAGAGTGGAAAAAAAGATTCAATACTAATTATCTCGCTCATGACCTGCATATTTTAATTAAGTTACCTATTTTTAAAAGAAAATCTTTATACACTCAATTAATGTGTTAAATGGGTAAAAAATTATTGTTAGCTGAATTAAATGAGTATTAATGGGTAAAACTGCTAGGTACCCATCTTTTAAAAAATAAAATCAAAACCCTTACTATCAACACTGTATTTTGTCCACCCTAATTTTCATGGAATATTTTGATTTTAATCTAAATGACACTGTGGCAGTTTTCCAAAAATTATCTAAGATTGAGTAAGTGGGATCCATTTAAGTTGATTGGATGATATAATATAATAGGAAAGAGAGATAGATATATTCCTCCTTTACTTCTCATCATCTCATGGCCAGTCTTTGGTTATAGAGCTGTGGTGGCGTTGGTGAAATGGGGATTACTCAATGATGCAGTGATCATATGTGAGGATGGAGGATGATATGAGCAGTCAAAATATGATATCCCAGTAAGTAATATATGATGTCTGCTCTTAATGATAACTTTTTATCATCAAATTAAGACATCAGTCAATTTTTAGTATAGACGATGATTAAATCTCAAATCTCTTATTTAATCATTAAAGATTTTATCAATTGTGTTAATTGGAACCCAAAAATTTAATTGGACTTACATGACAATGAGATTGGGGTGATTTTACTGGTTAAGTTATTTATTTATTTTAATTGTATTTTTTATTTAGTTTCTTAAACTAGATATGTCATGGTAATTTAGTGGTTAAATAGTTCATGTGGCAGCATGTCACATCAGTTTGTAAAGGGTAGGACTTGTAGTAAATATGCAGTACTTTTATTTATTTATTTATTTATTTTTTGAGAAAATATTTTTTAGGTTCTAGCATTATATGATGAAATATCACCGATGCCAACTTTTTTCATTTACTACTTGATGATATAGACAATTTTGACACATCAAAAAGTAAGAAACTAAATTGATACAATTTCAAAATATTAAAGACCAACTTGACACATATGGCAAACTTCAGGACCAAAATGATAATTCCTCCAAAAATATTTTTAAAATCTTACCAATCTAGCTAGAGGCCCGTTCTAGACAGGATAATTTTTCATTTTCAAACTGCTTCCATCATCACTAGTAAATGGATAACAATGAATTCTATTATTGTTCTAGAGATTGGTTTACAATTATTTTTTCATTCTTTGAGAAAACCATAAGTTAAGCTAAGACATCACCCACCACATTACAGGCTACTTTCTCTGTGTTCTTCCTCATCCATAGTATCACAAAGTGCTCTACCCCTTGTCTCTGGTAAACATGCTGCAAACAGTCCACAACACCCTATAACCAACCCAAATACCACATAGGATGAAATTCCATTTCTTCTCTCAGCAGCCACTAGCATCGGACTAAATACACCACCAAGCACAAGTGCTTGTCTCACCAACGAAGTAGCTGAGTTCCTCACAGAAGTAGGGAACAACTCTATTGTGAATATGAGTAATATACTGAACGCGAAATGTACTTAGAAAAGCATTAGATCATAATGTTAAGTAGATATGACGTCATTTGAAAACTCAAACAAGTTGATCTAATAATAGGTACATAATGGTTTAATAAAAGACATTTTTTTCGAATATAGAAAGACAAAGTAATTCGCAATCTAATAATAATGATGATGATGATGATGATGTATGTGGTTGTCTTCCTTACCTAATTATTTCTTTAATATAGTTTCAAATATACACATCTTTCCATTGTACTGAACTTGAAATTGCATATCAATAAATTGGTACTTCCCCAAACATGCAATTGCTTCCGGATCTGTGCTAGTAGTAGAGTGGAAAAAAAGATTCAATACTAATTATCTCGCTCATGACCTGCATATTTTAATTAAGTTACCTATTTTTAAAAGAAAATCTTTATACACTCAATTAATGTGTTAAATGGGTAAAAAATTATTGTTAGCTGAATTAAATGAGTATTAATGGGTAAAACTGCTAGGTACCCATCTTTTAAAAAATAAAATCAAAACCCTTACTATCAACACTGTATTTTGTCCACCCTAATTTTCATGGAATATTTTGATTTTAATCTAAATGACACTGTGGCAGTTTTCCAAAAATTATCTAAGATTGAGTAAGTGGGATCCATTTAAGTTGATTGGATGATATAATATAATAGGAAAGAGAGATAGATATATTCCTCCTTTACTTCTCATCATCTCATGGCCAGTCTTTGGTTATAGAGCTGTGGTGGCGTTGGTGAAATGGGGATTACTCAATGATGCAGTGATCATATGTGAGGATGGAGGATGATATGAGCAGTCAAAATATGATATCCCAGTAAGTAATATATGATGTCTGCTCTTAATGATAACTTTTTATCATCAAATTAAGACATCAGTCAATTTTTAGTATAGACGATGATTAAATCTCAAATCTCTTATTTAATCATTAAAGATTTTATCAATTGTGTTAATTGGAACCCAAAAATTTAATTGGACTTACATGACAATGAGATTGGGGTGATTTTACTGGTTAAGTTATTTATTTATTTTAATTGTATTTTTTATTTAGTTTCTTAAACTAGATATGTCATGGTAATTTAGTGGTTAAATAGTTCATGTGGCAGCATGTCACATCAGTTTGTAAAGGGTAGGACTTGTAGTAAATATGCAGTACTTTTATTTATTTATTTATTTATTTTTTGAGAAAATATTTTTTAGGTTCTAGCATTATATGATGAAATATCACCGATGCCAACTTTTTTCATTTACTACTTGATGATATAGACAATTTTGACACATCAAAAAGTAAGAAACTAAATTGATACAATTTCAAAATATTAAAGACCAACTTGACACATATGGCAAACTTCAGGACCAAAATGATAATTCCTCCAAAAATATTTTTAAAATCTTACCAATCTAGCTAGAGGCCCGTTCTAGACAGGATAATTTTTCATTTTCAAACTGCTTCCATCATCACTAGTAAATGGATAACAATGAATTCTATTATTGTTCTAGAGATTGGTTTACAATTATTTTTTCATTCTTTGAGAAAACCATAAGTTAAGCTAAGACATCACCCACCACATTACAGGCTACTTTCTCTGTGTTCTTCCTCATCCATAGTATCACAAAGTGCTCTACCCCTTGTCTCTGGTAAACATGCTGCAAACAGTCCACAACACCCTATAACCAACCCAAATACCACATAGGATGAAATTCCATTTCTTCTCTCAGCAGCCACTAGCATCGGACTAAATACACCACCAAGCACAAGTGCTTGTCTCACCAACGAAGTAGCTGAGTTCCTCACAGAAGTAGGGAACAACTCTATTGTGAATATGAGTAATATACTGAACGCGAAACAAGCACTAAAGAAAGATACTAGCTCAAACCCAATCTGCAATCTTGCCCACTCCTTACCTTTTAAAGCACACATGATACTGAAAATCCCACTAATGGTAGTGAAAGCAAGCACAGAAAATTTTCTATTCAACTTACCTATAAGCAAGATAGTGAACAATGAAGATGGTATCTCAGATAAGGCATTGAATGTGACACTCAAGTAGAGATTGAATGGCAAGTTTCCTAGGCCTAATGGCATGCCATAGTACACCATTCCAATCCCAAAAGCTATCACCATAACCGGTGACAACCTTTTAAAGGCCCATTT
>NW_027070132.1:0-71257 GCF_002906115.3 Quercus suber
CCTCCACTGTATAGTAAATAATTACTCCCCATGTTATTTAACATTATTTACATTTTTTTTAAGTCAGTAAATAGATTCCATAAGAGTGAAAATGGGCGCAACCCATGTGCATGGGAAGTATACAAGAAATAAACCATGAATCAAGAAATTCTAAGAAGTTTGAAAAAGAACAGCCAGTAGCAGCTAGCCAACAATAAAAGGTCATCCATAGTAGTAACTTCAACTCAGAAGTTGTCTTCTCACAATCTTCAAAACTACGCACAGTGCATTCTCTACAAATAAACCACATGATGCACAAAGGGATGACATTCCATGTGCTTGCATTACAGTGCCTACCAGAATATTATTTATATTATGACCTTGAAATCTACTTATGCTTAGACAAAAGCCCAAAGTGACAAAATCTGTTTTGAACTTGTACATCAAAGAATCAGTTATAATTTTCTTTTTAAAGATTCGAACAATAAACTCTATTCTTATCACCTTTTTTATAAAATTAGAACAACATCCTTATTCACATATATAAAGAATCCTAGATTTTATTAACATATTCATTGATTTATTTTTGGCCCCTTGTGGTGAACTCCTAGCATCACAATTGTCCAAATACAGTTTGTATGGGGTTTACATCCCAGGGATCAGTTTTGGTAGCCCTCAATGATGAGGACCCATAATGTTTTCATAAGAAGGGTGTGATTCTAATCTTATTCAGCGCGTGTCCTGAATCTGTCAATTTAAAACATTCAAACATTAACCTACGATCAGATATGAGAGAGTGGAAGAGATCTACCGCTCTTGCAGCATTCTATGAGGGAACATCAAAAGAAATTGTTTTAGTACAATGTAGACTAAAACATGTCAGTTGGTTTCTCAATAAAATGTAATTCCTCATCAGAAAGCAGCATGAGCAGTTTCTTAAGATAGAGTACTATCAGCAATCTAAAAGTTAATAAGAGCTTTGAAGCATCAACACTTTCCAAAAGGTAAGGGTATGTTTGGTAACTGTTTTTTTCTCAAAGTTTTCTATTTTCAAAAGATCTTTTCTATTTTATAGACTTGAAAACTTGTTTGGTAACTGAAAACAAATAGAAAACAGAAACGGTTTCCACATCTCAATTTACAAAGGAAACTAAAAACAAGCAAAGAGGTGTTTTTAATTTTCAATTTAAGGGAGCTTGAAAGCACAGAGAAAACAAGTGTATTTTATCTAAACTTTTTTTTTTTTTTTTTTTTTTGGTAATTTCCAAAAGTTAAATTTTGAGGCATTAAGAAGTATTACTTGTCACAGATTGAGGCAAGAAGGTTAAAAATGAGCAGAAGGGGCAGGCAACACAGCAAAAAAGATAAGAATGAACAGCAACATAGAAAGAGAAGACCAAGAAGAAAGCAAGTAAAATGTAGAAACAAACATATCTGAAGAGCAGCTTTATTAACTTGCTTGATATACTTACTAAGAGGAATAGATACTCATGCGGATAAACCTTCAATGAGAGTGAGTTCTCAAAATGAAATACAACAGGTGGAAATCCATCATCAATGCTGCAATTGAAAGCAAAACTCACAAATTAAAGTTAAATAAACTATAGCACAATGTTTACACATTATTCTCAATTGTAAGAACTTTTTTTTTTTTTTTGGTTTTGATAAGTCTCAATTGTCAGAACATTATAGCATCAACAATGATACATGAAGTTATATCAAGCCAGAAGGAATTGGCAAGCTTGAGAGATAAAAGAATATATATTTACGATCAACCATGGATGAAGGTGACCCAGCATGTTCAAATATAACAAAATACAAGACACAGGTTATTTAAATTTCTACAGTCAAGGTTATTTTTGTAATTCAATAATTGGGTTTGGACCCAAGTCAATTAGGATTACAGTTAAGTCCTTGTTGTCAATATAAGCATATTATTGTACAATGTACTCCTAAGGAGACATGTTTATGATAAATAAAAATTAAAAATTTTCTAATGGATTGGTGCTAATTCCAATCAACCCTAGGTGCTAATTACTAGGTTTATCTTATTTTTCTATTTGGTTTTTCCTCCAAATTTCTTTGCAGAATTTTTTGCTGCATTAGTTTTGATATCAAACACATTCTGCATCAATTGGTATCAGAACAAACTCCAATCCCTCACTGTTGTTGTTCTCTGACACCATTGGCCAAAGTTGTAAATACCAAATACCAGACCAGAGGGAGTTTTGATTTGGCCAAGAGAATGAAATATGTTGGTAGTAGTCAATAATGATTTACCTTTTCAGGTTACCACTATATATATATATATATATATATATGCATTCATTAAACTAATTGGTATTGGTCAAAGCTCATAAAATTTGTTAAGAGCCTTTAAAATTATAAGTTAATGCCCAACCCAATATGCCAACCAATAAGTTTTCAATAGTTGATACTTGATATACCTAAGAAAAAAAGATAAAACTTAAAACTATTAAAATCTACAAAGAGATAAGTGGGGGAGACTTGGCCATGCAGGTGGTTAAGGTAAGAAACCAAAAATCTGAAAAAGCTTGTGTTGGGAGCAGAGGGGTTGGGCAGACAAATCAATGAAGAAGTATGAGCGATTGACAATGTCAAAGAAGAATTGAACTTTATTTTGGGGAGTATTAGTTATAATTAGGTTATTAGTATTTTATTTAATTTCCTAGCATCAATATTATTTTCAGAACAAATAATTGGGCTTGGACCCAAGTCAGTCAATTAGGAATAGGATTTAGTCCTAGTGGTCTATAACACAAGTTATTTTAATACTATGGAGACAAGTTTATGGTAAATAAAAATTTAGTTGGAATTTTCCAATGGCTTGGTGTTGATTCCAACCAATTCCTAGGTGCTGATTCCCAGGTTTATCTTATTTTTCTGTTTGTTTTTCCAAAAAAAAATCATTGGAGAATTTTGTGGTGCACCAGTTTTGTTATCAAGCTCATTGTTCTACATCATGTTGCATCCAAGATATGGAATGTAAATTGTTTCCTCATATGTCACGTCTTGTGATCACTTGGGAGATATATCTACAAGGCCGTCCATAACGGTCATTTTCAATCTCTAAAACATTCTAGGCATTATATTATAAGAGCTTTATAGGCAAGGGCATTAGTATTCCTACAAAATTTTGAAAATGTATTATATAAATAGGTAGGGAAGCAAAACCAACATTGGGTTGAGATCCCATCTCTTTATGTATTTCCTCTTTCCTTGTAGCCACCAATACCACATCTAGCACTACCATCTCTTAATTCAAAAGTCTCATATGACAACAATATACATGCAACATACCTCTCAGAGTACTGGAAGCATGTATACTCATCGTGAACAGTTTGAACATTTATATCTGGCTGTTGAGAGATGATCTAACAAAGATATCAAAATGTGTAAGTGGGCAACTTGAAATACGGAAGTCAACCAACTTGAACTCTAATATATCATGTACACTACAAATGATTCATATGGACATACCTTATTTACTAATGGATCATAAACCATTTCTGGGAGATAGGCCAAGGTTGTACCACTGTCAATTATTGTCCCTTTTCTGTCTCCTGACTCAAACACCTCCATTGAAATATTTAAAAAAACTTGACCAACTTGAACAGCCGTCATATTGACATTGTAATGAGGCCTACAAATTTTGCAAGAAGAAACAGTTTAGTCAACGAAATTACATAGGCCAAGATTTAATTGAGAAGAAATTGCTTAAAATAATAAAAATAAAACTCATAAATGTAGAAAGAAAAATGAGTAACATATTACATTTATATATATATATATATAAGTAATGTATTTCTATTGCAGAAGAACTACCTCGTGTAAAAGAACACAAGGTAGCCTAAAATATATATCAAAGATTACATGCAAATGTAAGTGAATCAATAAATTCTATTACAGTAAGTATATAATTCAGTCCCATTCCACTGGACCAATCTCTAAATTGTCTAATAAAGGAGGTCTTCAGCTGAAATTCCAAAAGTTCATGTTCGTCAAAGGTGCAACTATTCTGTTCCCTCCACAATATCCACATCAAGCACAAGGGAGCTAAATTCAACATCCCAGATGAGCATTTACAAAATCAGTTACGCCAACCAACCAGTAAGTCCAATATTTTTGGCACCCATTGAACCATGAATAGCCCAAACACGTAACTCCACATCGCATAAGCAAACTACAAAGCAAATGATCCACTGTTTCCCCCGTTTTCTGCACAAATAACACCAATCTACCAATATATTTCCCATTTTCAAAGATTATTATTGGTCAGGATCCTCCCCCAAGCTGCGGTCCACACAAAGAAAGCAACCCCCTTTGGGGCCTTGGCACACCAAATACCACTCCATGGGAAATTAATCACCCTATGGGCATGCAACACATCATAAAAAGACCTTACATCAAACGCCCCACTCCCACGCAGTCTACATCGCATCCTATCCGGAAATCACTAGTTAGCACCTTAGAATACAACAATCAACAAAGGCTCAACCGGCTCTGATTACCAATTTTTGAAAGGTTGAATGAACCGAACATTTCAATGCACCTCACCCCCATTGGTACCACCCACCAAATAAGCAAATACCAACTCGTCCTCATCCGCCATACAAGACAAGGTCTGCTCCTTCAAGAGGTGCTCCCCACACCACCTGTCATGCAAGAAATGCACCTCATCTCCTTCTCCCACTTCAAAATGCACATTCATGACAAAGACATCCCACTTTGCTCTAATTTCCTTCCATAAACTAGGACAAAGTTTGGACATGTTTGGAGCCTTGGGCTCGAACCACCAATAGGAAGATGACATTAGCCATTGTCACGTACAATGCATATGACTCACTTAACCGAACCAATTAAATGAGTCATGTTCATTACATAAGACGGGATACATGCCATCTTCCTATTGGTGGTTGGAGCCAAACTTTTTCTCATAAACTACACCCATGTGTGCTACGCATCTGCTCCGTTGCCTAGCCGCCCCCTTCCATGCAATATTTTAACGCTATTACCCTCCCCATAAATGAGTCTCCTCTACCTTGAAATGCCAATCACTTCACTAATAGAGCTCTATTAAAGATCCCCATCTTGGAACCCAAATCCCCTCATATGACAAGAGAACACACAATATTCTAGTCCACAAAATGAAACTTGGGCTCATCCCTCAACCCGTTTGAGAGAAAGTTCCTCGTCAACTTCTCTAATCTATTCACCACATGGGACGAAAAGGTGAATTAACAAATAATAAGATGTAAGAAGTCACGATAACATGCTTTTAATTAGTACTATTCTTCCCCCTTTAGATGAGTATAACTTTTTCCATCTTAACAATCTCCGCTGTCTTCTCTAAAAAGGGATTCCACACAATGTATGCCTTAATAAATGAATCCAAAGGCACACCCAAATAATTCATAGGCAAGCTCCCAACCTTATGATAAAAAAAATCTCTACAAACTCATCTATATAACCCACATCTCCCATCCCTACTTCACTCTTGCTCAAATTAACTTTCAAACCGGTTAAAATCTCAAAGAAAGTCAATGCCATTTTAATATAAAGCATTGCTTACGAGATCCTTGACATGCTCAAGAGATCAAACATCATATTTAAGGAATTCTATTCAATTTTGAATTATTATAAATTTGGTCTTGATGTTGGCACTCAACTTATTTCAATAGATAATGATAAACATAGCACTAACAAGTGATCTTTTATTATTATATATAAAATACCCAACATATCTGAATATTCAATACATAATGATGAACATAGCCATTCTATTTGACTACATGTGACTGCTGTCTTCTTATTTTCACGAAGTTACGGCATTGGTTCCCTTTTATCATGAAATCTAATACTGCAAAGTTCTTTTAACCTCCTCTCCTTAGAGACCTGCAGAATTCCAACCAATCCACTCACTCCAGCTTCTTGAATCTTAGCTCAATTATTATATCAGCGGACTCAGAAATAATTGTTTCACTGCCCAAGCACTTATTAAAGCACATAAATAATGAAGCAAACTATCAAAAGCAAGACAACTATATCCTGCTAATAAAACTTCAGGCTTGAGAGCTCAGTATAGCACTGTTATATAAAGTAATGAAATAGGTTCACTAAGTACTAGAGAATTACACATTGTTTTCAAGCACAATCAAGTATAGTTGCATTATTTTCAAGCACAATAAAAAGTATATTAAGCATTTTCCAATTGTTAGGGGTCAGCTTTCGCTTTGTTATCCATCATTAGATCTTTTCCCACTAAATTAATCAACCTCCTTTAAACCTCAACTTGTCTTAGGTTACATGTATCCCTATCAGAAAAAAAATTCTACAAGCTAAAATTGAATTACTCAAAGGAAGCTATGACACTATTCTAAAGCCATGAGTCTTAGGTTACAACTTACCCCCCCTGTGGTTTGGTCAAAATTTAAGTTGCCTACCTCTGGTTTCAAATTTGACACTTTATCCACCTAAAGTTAGCTTAGTTAGATTTCTATAACCCACCTCTATTAAAAACAGGGCTAAATATATAATTTTGTTCCACTTTTATGTCTCTCTCCTCCAAAAACACACAAAAAAAATACAAAATCAAAAGAATCCAGCAGAACACTTACATCATGAGATTTTAAACCACAGGTAGGCAATTTAAATTTCGGTCAAACCTCAAATAGGTAAAGTGTCAAATTTTAAACCACGGATAGGCAATTTAAATTTCAGCCAAACCATAGGTGGGTAAGTTGTAATTTGCCCATAATTTATTGTTAAAAGAAACCATTTATATAGTATTACAACCAAAATAAACAGTGTCTGTTTGGCAACATCTTTTTCTTCTAACTTTTTAGTTTATTTGCTTATGTATAGATTTTAAAAAACTCACATTTTCTAGGTACGGCTATACTTTTAACCAACTTTTAGTAAATAAGCAAATAAGCTTTCAGCAAAAGACTGCTCAGATTCTATAAATAAGACAAAGGAGAACAAGATACAACCATAACACCCGCAAAAGATCTCACATACTGGTTTGGTACCAAGGGAGTCATGTTGACTTTTGGTTGCACGACATGCCCAATTGCAAAAATACCACCTCCATTTACTCCATCTAAGCAGTGAGCAAACATCTTTTTCACTTTTCCAGATGAAGCTAATTGTGAAATTATGGACAAATTTGATTTTCCAAAACCAAGAATCCCATCTAGCGCCTCATCTTCATTAGATGAACCTAGATCCCCAGCTTGTCTAGCACCACACCTACACCAAAAACATTGAAAACACCACTTAATTACCCCTGAGAAGAGGAACAGGTTGTTGTTGATTGACCATACAACTAAATGATGATAATTAGGCCTTTTGACATCATACAACAGACACAATTTTGAGATAGATTTCAAGAAGTTTATATAATAGATAAATCCTAGAACAAAATAGAAAGCATCAGAGGGAACTTCATGATATTCAAGAAACCTCTGTGCGAAAACAATTTAAGAGAGGGAAGAAAAAGGACTGCAAAGCACAGAATAACATAAAATGACCAGAAGACATTTGATTTGAAGTTTAGATACTGTCAACATTCATTGGAATAAGTTCACAAGCAGTTTAGTTTTCAACCTGCTATATTTTAAATTGGCAATGAAAAACATGTCAGTTTTCAGTAGCTAAAGCACACAATAAATGAGACACATTATGGTAATCTGAGTATATAAACTGAGCGAGCTAGTTTATAGAAGAATTGTTTGATTAATTTTAAAGAGTTAACACAGTTTATTTCAGTAACTAGACTGTAACAGTAGCCTGTAGAAAGAATAACAAAAAACTGTATTAGCTGTCCAATAAAAAGCTAGAACACAAATTCACCAACTTCCTCATTGGGGAGGGAAACACACATGGAAAGAGAACAAAATCAGACAACAGAAAGAGATTTATAATGGTTATTTGTCATAAACACATCCTTGGAAAAAACAATTAGCTACCCTACCCCAAATATACTAGAGCTCCTTGTTATGCTGAAGTGATAGTGTTGGAGTGCATGTATTTTAAAATGTTTCACCTACTTTAGTTTATGAAAGGTTCCAGCTAAATCTTACAACGAAGAGAGAGAAAGAGATGTAAAAGCACATTGATACCAAATATATGGAGAAGTACATGATCAGATATGTTCTAATAATGTTAATGAAATATTTTAAAGCATTTTGATGTATTTCATCCTAATCTTCAAAAATTGGTAAAGTAGTCCTAGGCTAAGATTGGGTTTGACTTGGTTATAAAAATTTCTAGCTTCTATATCTAGTAGATTTTATTTCAACAAAAACCTTTAATAATCATCCTAGCTAATCATACTCAAAGCTCTTGTAGCCTATCTCCTCATACTTCAGGCTAAAGGATGCCAAAACGCCAATGATATACCCAACAAACTATCAGCTTTGATACCACTTGTTCGGCTCAACAGATGTTCAGTCACAATGAGATCAGATAAACCATAACTTCAATTACAAATAGACTGTTCATCTAAACCCACCTACATCCATGGATGAGAGAAACAATCCATTGTAAGTATAGGTAATTATAAAGGAACAAGATTTCAAGGCATCCAAATTGACACTTTACACCAGAACAATAGACAACAGCTACTATAATCATCACACCTAAGCCATAGAACATAGCCTTGATCCCATATTTCATCAATGTTCCCCGTGACCCCGTCTCCATTGCATCTCT
Organism: Quercus suber; assembly: GCF_002906115.3. Classification (NCBI taxonomy): domain Eukaryota; kingdom Viridiplantae; phylum Streptophyta; class Magnoliopsida; order Fagales; family Fagaceae; genus Quercus; species Quercus suber. Next base: position 8,716 of record NW_027070132.1, read on the forward strand.
TGTCAACCCTTTTACTCATAACCCTAGATGTGGATTATAAGAAAGAAACAATTTCCTTTCACACCATAACCAAGCAAAAAACTTCCTGCAAAACTTCTCTAGCAAGTCCAAATAGGAATTTGATACAAATTCCCATATATCTACCATGGTCAAATTCAACCATGTAAACCCTTCATCTTCTTGGCAACAAGTGTGTAGCTCCACCTTTACTAATTTTAGCACATGCAACCCATGTCAAGAGATCACTAGACTCAAAATGTCGTACTAATCTCCTCTTATATGCTCCAGATCTCAAGGATACCAAAATACTATTAAAAAAAGAAGAAGAAGATACCAAATTGTAATGACTGTTTTACCTTAAATCATTCATTCTGAGACCAAGGCCAGTGGAACCACACAGAGATCCAATAAATAATAAATTGAAAGACATTCAAGGGTTAAGAATTTAACCTGGTTCAATCACACTTTTCCCTCAAAATTTGCTATTATCTAACATAGTTTGACCACAGTTTTCCCTCTGAAAATTCACTTGCTATTGTTGTTAAACTTCCCTAAAAGGATAACTAGACAAGCATCTTAGACTCCCAAACTCTTTGATAGCACTCTAATTAATCAAAATTTGAGACAAAAGTACAATTTAGAAATTTAAATTTTTAAAAGATATATATATATATATATATGATTTGGCCAAGTCCAATTGCTAAATTCTAAAATGGAAAATGCTTCGGCCAAACAATACACCTATCTTGTGCAAGAATTACAAGATAAATTACGAAGTAAAAGAAGACAAAATTACACAACCACTATGCTAGTGATTGCATAATTCACTTGTTGAGCTACTTCCATGGGTAAGCTAACATAGGAAGCTAACTATTAAAATGGAAATACAATATCTGAAAACAACAACTTACATCTCCACCACTTTGTGATATTCAATGAGAATCTCAAAACTCCACAAAGCCCTACAAAGAGTTTCTTTATGAAGAAAGCAAATTCACACGATCAACACAAACCTGAACCGCCAACAAGGAATCATTATTAAAAACATTCAGATTCTAGGCCTCAGGATGCAGAAAAAGCTACAGAATATTCTGAATTAGAATACACACTTATACCCAAAAAGATCATCTTTAGTGGCTGATACCACTCTACCAAGTTTATCTCTAAACTATATGAAACATGACCCTCAGTCTCACCTGAAGTGCGGCAAAAATAATAATAAAAACCTACATCAAGAAGTATATCCTTTATATCACTGAATCTATCATGAATAGGTAACACAAACAAATTTTGGTAAGCACACCAAACATCGCATTACATTAAGAGTACACTAAGAAATCATGATCATACTTCCACACAAAATCCATATCTACAGGTTCACTAACAAAAGAAGTATCGGTCACAAGCTCACCCAAAATTAATACTTCCATTGGCTGAAGTTGTTTGAAGATCTCCAGAAACCCGGTCATACAGTACAAGATCCTTTATGAAGACTCCAGCAGTGGAACTGCCATCTTCATATATCTGAAGATACGGACAGGAATCATTAGCTGTGCAGCCAGTTAAAGGACCCCCATTTACCTCTAAACAAAATTCTTGATTGCAAGGAACCATTTTCCCAGTGGCCGAGTCCTTTATATTGTATAGAGACAGATCAATCTGTTAGAAGAGAAACACTGAATCAGCAAAGCAATCAAATGTGTAATTTCATCGCTCAAGAGATGGTGCAAAACTATCACAGGGACCTTGGACATGCTAGATGCACGCTAAAGTCAGACATAATAAAAAGCCTATGATTTTCTATAATGGGAATGAATTTCTATTGAGTTTTATTGTTGTCATTGACATTCCAAAGCAACTCATATAATAGGTGAGAAAAAGCATCACTTCTCCTAAAGTTCCATGCATGTGAATGAAAGCTTTGTGGGGTATTTCAAGGGGAGGAATGGTTTCACATAGGAGAACATTCATATCCTAATTTTTTTTTTTCACAACCATGACAGTGTTCTCAAGAATGATGAAGAAAGCTGCTATAGAAGAAAAGGGCTTTAAGTGTGCGTTTGGCAATTGTTGAAAAAAAGTTATGCTTTTTGCTTTTTGTCTCAATTTTTTTTCCTAGCTTTTTTTGCAAATAATCTAGCTTTTACCTTTTTTGAAATAAACTAGTTTTTAGCTTTTTTGTAACACATTTAACACAAAAGTTATCAAAAACTATATCTTTTAATTAACACTATGCAAACAAACTACTGGAAATAAGCAATTCATAAACAAACACTAAGTTCCATCTAAAATGTGAAAGATTACAACTATCTCATTTGAACTTTGCTGATGATGTAATGATGTTCACTGCTATTGACTTGAAATCTATCAAAAATAATTTAAGCAACATTATAAGAGTTTCATCAGATGTCTGACCACTCTAAATGTTATAGACATTTTTTGCTGGAAGAAATCAAGGACAAATTATGTCTACTCTGCATTTCAAGGAGGGAAAATTGCTAGTAAGATACTTGGGACTGCCTCTGATTCTGGTAATCTCATAGCCCAAGATTGAGCCCTTTGTTACAATAATGGTGAAATAATCAAATTTCAAAGTTTGGAAAAAGTAGTAATTTATAAAGGTATCGGAGCAGGTGGTCCTGGATTTGAACACTTTCTCCACTCTATAAAAAATTTACAAATCCCATGTGTTGGGCCTCCCTTATTAAGGGTGAATTTGTGCCACACTCGAAGGGCTTTATTAGAATAACGGCTAAAGATTAAATTCATCATTTTCTAACAGCTTAATTTTTTAGAAATAGTGGTAGCTTATCACCCTTATTAAATAAAATTACTACTGGTACTAGTTAGTGGACAAAAGAAAGCCATTTATTTGCACTGATACTTCAATCTTTTGTATTCAACAATTTATGGGATCCAGGTGTATTAAAACTAGCATTTTTACCTTGCCTATGAAGGTGACTAATGAGATTGAACAAATGTTCAGTAGCTTACTGTAGAATGGTAATGAAGTGTCTAAAATATGAGTCAAGGTAACTCAAGATGGAGGTTTATGCCCAAAACAGAGGGGGGACGAGGGCTAAGAATAATTAAATATTAATGGAATAATGCTGTATGGAGTTTGTTCTCTCAAAGCTAGTTCTATATGGGTTGCTTCAACAAAACATTATATATTGAAAGGTAAAAGTTCTAATTAGTTAAAATTCATCTTTGATAAGTTTTATTGATGAAGAGGAACTACTTCATGTACACAGGGTGTCTACATGAGATGGTCCTAAAAATTTAAAAAGAAAGAGAATTACAATCAGAAAGAAAGAGAATCATAAAATCAACAACAAAATGAATCTAGCTAAGACCCAAAACACGACCATTCAAACAATGATCTCATTAGAGAACTTCAACTGAAATCCGAGACCTCCAAATCTTTAAATGTATGATGATTCCTCTCTCTCCACAATGTCCACAAGAGGCACAAAGGGGTGAAATTCCAGACAAAGGACAAATGTTTACCAAACCAAGTTCTCCATCCACATAATACACCAACAACACTCCTAGGCATTACCCCCCCCTAAATAGAAAATGATGGCGGAATCATAACATGGTTAAAGAAAGGATATTCTCTTTGGAAGCCTAAGGCTAAGGCAAAGCCCAAGAATAAGTGTCCATGGTAGTTAATTAAGTTTTTATATTTTATTTGGTTATTCTTGAGTCAAGGTTATTTTAGTAATTTTACAATTGTTAGGTATGGGCCATAGTTATAGGCCATAGGTTTTATTAATGAGTCTTATTTAATTATGGGTCTTTATGTATGGGCTTTGGTTTAATTTATTAGGGTTAAATAGTAGTCCTTGCACAGTTGTACTATTAGGAATCCTAATAGTACTAGTATACAAGTAAGAGTCTTTATATATATATAGGGTGCTCAATGTATTCAAAAAATAGTATGAGTTGATTAATAAAATTGAGTGTTTTGACCAATAGGCACATTGGCCTTTGTTATTTCTTTCTCTTTCTCTCTTTTCTTTCTAGAATTACTGTTCACGATACTGTTCATGATACTGTTCACACAGCCCCTAAACAGCCCTAACTTCTCTCTAATTCTTCTTCTTTCCAACCCTAAACCCACCATAACTAAACGTAGACAAATCCCTAATTCGTCCTACATCAAAAAAAAGCATAAATCCAAAATTCATATGCAATGTCACAACGTAACAACAAATACTCCAAAATCTCACCAGTCACTTTACTCCTACACGTGCAACACCAATCTACTAGAGTAATTTCTCTTTTCATGAGATTATCGCATGTTAGAATATTGCCCCATGTTACTTTCCACACACAATAAAGAAACTCAGATACTGTTCACACAGCCCCTAAACAGCCCTAACTTCTCTCTAATTCTTCTTCTTTCCAACCCTAAACCCACCATAACTAAACGTAGACAAATCCCTAATTCGTCCTACATCAAAAAAAAGCATAAATCCAAAATTCATATGCAATGTCACAACGTAACAACAAATACTCCAAAATCTCACCAGTCACTTTACTCCTACACGTGCAACACCAATCTACTAGAGTAATTTCTCTTTTCATGAGATTATCGCATGTTAGAATATTGCCCCATGTTACTTTCCACACACAATAAAGAAACTCTTTTTCTTTATTAGTCGGGGATGGCCTTCTTTTTCTCGCCACATTCTATATGATATTGGGGATGGGTCTAAGGTGAAATTTTGGCAAGACCATTGGTGTGGTGAGACTTCTCTTGTAGTCAGTTATCCTGAATTGTTTAGAGTTTGCCGTGATAAGGAGGCCAGTGTGGCTGAGCTTATGAAGCTTGATAATGGAGTACTTTTTTGGGATGTGAGTTTCTTTAGGGGTGTGCATGCTCGAGAATTAGAGGCACTGGTTGGTTTCATGGATACCATTTATGGTGCTTCGGTGAAAGGGTTTGGTGAGGATAAGATGTGCTGGAATCTTGATAGAAAGAATGGCTTCCTGGTTAAAGACTATTATAGTCTCTTAGTGGGCTATAATGACTTTTGCTTTCCTTGGAAAAGTATTTGGAAACAGAAGATTCCTTCTTGAGTAGCTTTCTTTGTTTGGACTGCTGCTTTGGGGAAGTGCTTAACAATTGACAATTTACGAAAAAGGAGAGTTTGGATATTGGATTGGTGCTACATGTGCAAGTGTAATGGTGAATCGGTTGATCATCTTTTTCTTCATTGTCCAGTTGCAAGGGATATGTGGGCTATGGTGTTCGGATTGTTTGGAGTGAGCTGGGTTATGCCGCAGTCTGTAGTGGAGCTTTTAGCATGTTGGCAAGGCAGATTTGATTGTCATCGAAATGAGTTTATATGGTTGATTGTTCCCCACTGCTTATTATGGTGTCTTTGGAGAGAGAGAAATAGTAGGTGCTTTGAAGATAAGGAGAAATCTATTTTAGACTTGAAGCTATTTTTCTTTAGAACTTTAATGGATTGGTTGGCTGCATTGCAGAACCAATCATTTTCATCTTTTCTTGATTTCCTAGATTCTTGTAATTTTTGTTCTTGATTGTTTGACCCCTTGTACACTCCCTGTATACTAGGGTACTTCCCTTTTTGATATCAATAAACTTATTACTTATCAAAAAAAAAAAAATTAAAGAAACTCTTTTTGAAACCTTAGTAAACTTAGATGAATAAGAAAATAGTCAAGCAAGCATTTAGTTTTAGTAGTTAAAATTCATCAAGGCAGTTTACATAAGGATGGGTGAAAATCTTACAACTCAAGGGTGTAGCTATACTTCTCATCAAGTACTCAGTGCAGACTCAATTTTTCTTTGGCATGATAATTGCCACCCTTAGATGCTTCATTCCCTAAGTGTTGCTAAAGATTAATTTATGATGCAACTAGCTTTACTTCTACAGTTCTACTAATCTTGTGTGTGTCATTCAAGCTGGGCAATGGTGTTAGTTGCATTAATCGAGGGGCTATTCAATCTAATTTTCATTATTCAAGCTGGGCAATGGTATTAGTTGCTTGTAGTGTGATATTAGTAGGGGAAAGTTATCTTATCTCTGTTCTCTAGTGTAGATTACCAAGCTGCTGCTACCGAGTTCTAGTGTTTCAAAACTAATCCTATATCTTTTGTTGCAGGTTGTTAATAAAGCTTACTCAATTATCCAATAAAAATATATAAATAAATAAGCTGGGCAAACAACAACAACAACCAACCCTTGGTCTCAAATCTTTTGGGGTCAGCTACAAACCCTCAATAGATTAGTCAACGTTGACCACATGTGTTCATTCTATTCTATCTAAAGTCATACTCTTCAGTTACTTCCTTAATTGACATGTCGCTTTTAACTAATTCTACTTACAATCCATTTGTTTCAATGAAAAACTTTATATGAAAATAGTTTTTTGCATAAGGACTTCCCTTATTTAGCCTGACATAAAATAGAGTTGTTTTCCACTAAAAATTTCTGGAAAGTATCTCTACATATCTCGCGTGAAGCTTAATAAGGAAAATAAATCTATCTCACATGAAGGTAAAGAAGGGAAATTAAAAGTTAGTTTTCCAACTCATTTTAACATCGCTACCAAAAAAAAATAGGAGAACGAGAAAATGATTCATTTTCAAGAAAACGTTAATGTCAAAACAAAGAAAGTGAGCACAAAAACAAAGAAGTGAAAGGGTAGAGAAGCATACACCAAGGGAGCTTCTTTTGGGGCACTCTGTGCACTGAATACAGTTGACCCACATAATATCACTTCCTGTATCCACTTGCACATAGAAGTCCTTTCTAGGTGTTCCAATCCCTATTTTTGCATAGTAAAGCCTACAACAACAACAATAACAATAACAATATCAATCAAATTGTATAACCTCAACAAAATCTATTGTGCTTGAATTTTGAAAATACACCATTTCCAATCAAAACTCAAAACCAAAAAAAAAAATTGATTGGAAAGCAAAGAGAATTGAGGAAGAGTTTACCCGACGGCATCGGGACGACCGGAGCCGCCCAGGGGGAGATCGACGCCGGCGAGAATACCAAGCTGGCGTCGGCTATCGTGAGCTTTGAGTTGCGTGATGGAGGGCTCTTGACCGGAGAACTTGTACTTGACGTTGAGAACGGCGCTGTGAGAAGAGACGGCAGTAATCAAGAGAGACGATAACAGCACCACCGCTGAAACCACGAAGCTTCTTCTGAATATGGTTATGGCCATGGCGATCGTCGTCGTCGTAGTCGTAGTCGTCGTAATAGTGATCGTCAACTCGTGTTTCTCTTCTTCATATTCTTATCTCAATCTTCTTTTTTTGGGTTTTAATTACTTTTTTGGTTTTGGCCAAGTCTATAGAAGAAAAATAGAAGAGAAGAGACTTTTCTTTTATAGGTGGTTTGAAGCGAATGGCGTTGGTATATCATAGACGAGTCTTCGCGCTGTGAGGGGGGGTGTTAAAGTTTGTTAGAGTCTCCGGAGGGTAGTTGGGCCCACCCTGTGAAAGGTCCCTACCCTATTGAATTGAATAATCCACATTTGATTTTAGTTACCATAAAAATTTTTAAAATATAATAATATAATAAATAAATCCATATTTTAGCTCGTGAAAAATGTCTATTTAGTACAAAGTGAAAAAAGCCCATCGATCCAAGGCCCAATGTTTTTTTTTTTTTGGTATTAATTATCAATTTGGTCTTTAGACCAAAATATTATTTTCACCGATTCTTTTTATAAGATTAATTGTCATTTTTGCACTTGAAGTTTGCACTAGATTACAGTTCTAACCTCTTTTATTTTTGTTAAAGAAGAATGCATAGGAGAGAAAGGTGGCATTCCTTACATATCAGAACAACACAGAAGTAGATGAGTACCAATACGCTCACTAATTGGAATCAAGAACTCGATTGAGTTGAACTACAAGGTGGGACCAAAGCCAAGTTGAAGAGAATTATATGCATATTTGTTGGTGGGCTTCCTCTTTTTAGCAGATCAAGTAGTTAAAGACTTTTGGGCCACTTTGGGAGACAGACTTGAAGTTGAAGTTAGCGTGTAGGAATAAGATTATAAAAGGGAGAGACGGCAGGCTAGCATTACGGCTGAAACTTAATTTTTCCCATTGATTGTTCTTTAATGAATTAGACGTTCTTACTTCATATCAATTGACTAAAATAGAATTCTCAATATGAGTTCATTTTTTTTCTTTTTTAGGATTTATTTTAATTGATTGCATGCTTTATTTATTATTTCTTGATTTGATTTTTATATTTAAAAAGTGAAAAAGAGCATGCTTTAAATTTTAAAATAGAAGTTTTAATGAAAATATCTTCCATGATAACAAGATTGATTTCTAGATTAGTATGCAATACCTTAATTCTTAAATATATACTAATATGAATTAACAAGGCGTATTCCAAAACTTTAATTCTTTTTTATTGATTGTTTACATATCTTTACTATCTTTATTATTTATTTGCATAGATTAATTACTTGTTTAGTTTATTTAATTTTAATATAAACATTTTTTATTAAACTAGATTAAGAGTTATTTAGTTAAGGCTTGATTAATTTTCATATATACATACAAGTCCTTGTGAGTTCAACCTCGTTTTTGCCAAACTATATTTTAGTATAGTTGCGAGTATTTTTAAATTTTCACAACGGGCGGTGGGATTGCAATCGATTAGGTAAAAAAAAACTGAGGGACAATAGGCCATTGTAAGCTTCAATCATCAATGACTACTTTATAACATGTAATTGTATATTTACAAAAGTTTACATATATGCACCCAACTGATGGCAAGTGTAAGAATCAAGGCAAATGGGTAGAAGTTAAGATAATCAAAAGTAACTTTTTGAAGAATCGAAATTAAATTTCCGTTAGATTTTTACTTTCAACACCATTCTCAAGTTAGTTTTTTCAGACCAAAAAGAGGAACCAGCTTAAGTGAAAAATGCTTTCACCAAGTCATGCTACGACAAATAGATGAGAGCAGAGAAAGCAGAGCTCAATAACCCATCTGCTTCGATAAAAATAACAGACAATGAGCAGAGATTGTTGAGAGGAAGTGGAAGGACTTCAGAAGGATCTCAGATGTGCAAACTTTTTTTTTTTGGCCGAATCAGGCGAGCATACTCTTGTAATAACAAACTTCTGCAAAAGGAAAGTGGAAAAAGCATCAGTATAACAAGAACATGGAGACTTCTCAACAGTCCACACATGCAGTGTGTTGACAAAGAAGACACGGCAGACATGAGATGTTGAGCAAGGAAAAAAATTTAGTAAGAACCATAACTTAATGCATTGGAAATAAGTGGTAGCCAACTCTAAATAGACAAAATAAAAAATTAGAAACAAATATGTTAAGCTGGATAAAGATGACTGATGTTTCAGGTGGTAGCACAGAGGCAGTCACAAAACTTGCTGAGGTTTACCACACAACTGACAAATGGCATACCAAAAATGCAAATATTGCTTCAAAATATTCAAGTTGAAGAAATCAGTTCTCTTCTAATTTAAATACATCTCAGGTTTGCAGAATTTGACCTATATACATTTTCTAATGTTGAAAAAAAATTATCTAAATTTTTCACAAACTCAGCATTTGGCCAACAAAAAACTCTTCATTTTTTTTTCTCAATAACTTATCTGAAGGAGTAAATACATAGTTCACAGGTACAAACATGTAGATATAAGTCAATACAGCACCATCGAAAAGATTTCGCGTTCATTAGACATCCAATTCATGTCACTAGACTGAAAAAAACACAGTAGAATATAATTAATGCTGCTTTATTGCAAATTTAGCAAATATTTCCAGCGTCCTATGGATTCCTGTGTTCCAAGATAAACAAAAGATCTAAACTAGAGGAACTCAGCATTTCATTCTTATACTCTCCAAATACTTACCCTATTTAAAAATTTTAGATTACACCATGGGTCGAACTCTCGTATTTGATTATCTTGAAAGATCACTTTCTCCATCTTTGTTCCATGATCTGGTTGATGGACACATTGAATATATTAGTTTACATTTTGTGAAGAAACAATTCAAGTTTTTTCCCTTAAAAAAATGAATTAACACCCAAATGAAATAACACATGAAACAACAATGATTCAAATGAAGATCAAATGAGTTCTCAAATTTGATATTATAATATAAAAATTTTAGCAAATTCTATCAAGAAAAGTTGCAGTGAATGCTTGTAGAAGTTCAGCAGAAAAAGGAAAAGAAATGACAGGACAAGGGAAGGTACATGATAGTCCTTCGGCCTGTTTGGATGAACGTGGAAGCATACGAAGTGAAAGAAGATGAACTGATGAAGGAATCGCATGGCTGGACAAACTATTCCCACTTTTACAGATTGCAAGAAAAAAGAGTGGTTGGAATATTAGGGCAGCCCAGCTATGGATTCCTTGTGGCCACTGGCCAGTCAGAAAAAGGAACAAAATCAGAAGTGCAACTTTAACAAGCTATTTGAATGCTGCTTCAGGATTTTCGTAACTTCACTTCCTGGTTTAAATGGTTCTGAATCTCAAGTTTAGTTATCTTTGAAGTATTTCAATTTAAAGAAACATCAAGTGGCTTTGAAGCAGCCACAACTAACTTACAAAGTAGCAATGTAGCACATACAGCATTGCTTCCCTCAAGCAAGCTTTGTAATACAAAGATGAAAAGAAAACTTCTTTTAGAAGTTGGAAGTTTATATTGATTGAAGTTGAGATGCTTGCTAGTGCTGCTAGCTGGTATCTCCCACACTTCCCCTCTGTGTTACTAGTTTATGTAGTAACAAGGCTAATGACTTTATAGCCTAATGATCTTCCATGCATGAAGGAATGATAAGAAGTATATATAGAACTTCCATTCCATGTATACTCTAATCTATAAGAAAATTATAACCAGATTGGAAACCTAGATTTGAGAAATTGGATTTTTTGTGTTCATGCCAAATGTTTACAGATTCATTCCAAAATAATTATAAGTTTTCTATTTGGCCTATGTGTGATACTCCTCTAGTATATATACTCATTTACATTACGAGTATTAGTTCAACTATATTGCATGTTATTAAGAAAAGGAAAAATATATAATATGATTATTTAATTGATATATTAGGAATGTGAACCTAACAGGACTATTTCTTCCAAAATATCCAACATTTATTTCCTTTGTGACAAAAAATTTCCTCTTTAGATCGTGGTACCTCAATACCTAAGAAACAACATAGCTTTCCCAAATCCTTTGTTCGATGAAATTTGGAAGGTTGTCTTTAACTCATCAATTCCCTTATTGTCATCACGGACGATTTTTTTTTTTTTGATAAGTAAAGAAAATTTTATTCAAAGTCATAAAATGGAGTCATCCAAGTATACAAGAAGTATACATTAGGGGACCAAATCAATCAAATACATAACTTACAAGCATCCATCAAATCATAAACCAAAAAAATAAAAAAACTTCCTACAATAGAAATCCAATCCGATAGTGTTTTAAAAAAGAAAAGTTTTACGCTGGCTCCAGTCCTTTCAGAATCTTCAAAACACCGATTGTTTCTCTCCCGCCAAATGCACCATGTCAAACAATGAGGGACAACCATCCAAATAAGACCACTACAATGATGACCAAATTTTCCTTGCCAACATGTAAGGAGCTCAACTGGTCTTTGACATTGCCCAATATATACCAAACAAGGTGGAACACCATAGACCACAACTCAAAAACAATAGGACAATGTAATAAAATATGATCTACCGATTCTCCATTACTTTTGCACACATAACACCAGACTAAAATCAACACCTTCCTCTTACATAAATTATCAATAGTCAAAATATTTCCCAAAGCTGTAGTCCAAACAAAAAACGCAACTCTAGAAAGAACTTTTTGCTTCCAAATACTTCTCCAAGGGAAGGATTGAGTACATACACCCAACAAGGCCTAATAATAATTGCTCACCTCAAAGCCCCCACTCTTAGAGGGCATCCAACACATCTTATCATCACCAATACCCCTCAACAAGACTATATATAACATCCCAAAATATATACAAAGATTCCAATTCCCAATCTTGAATTGCTCGCAAGAATTTCAAGTCCCAATAAAGAACCCCATTAAGGAACTGCATGAGAGCCACATAAGCCTCCTTAACAGTACTGATTTTGAATAATTCTAGAAACTCAAAGGATTATCCCCATACTAGACATCATGCCAAAGTTTCACTCTGGTCCCATCTCCAATCTCAAACTATATGTAGCGAGAAAAAGTAGACCAACCACTACTAATATCATCAAAAGAGTCAATAAAATCTTCCCTCTCTCAGACATGTAAGAGAAAATTGAGTGATCAAATTGACAATAGTGCAACCAAAACCTGGGTACGGCAACACTTAATTTAACAAACCAAGCTCTAGGAAACTACATAATGATGTGGAACAAAAATGTGAAAGTGAGCTAGAGCCTAGATCTCGTTCTAGCATAATGAAACCCTTAAATCCATAAAAGAGGGCCCTTGAATCCATAAGGAAGAACAACAGAATCCAAGAAATAAAAACCTCAATTTCCTCAATTTTATTGACTTTAAACTGGTCTAAATTCGTAATACATCTTGCAGCCCGATTTAAAGGCTCCAAAATACTTATTTTCCAAGTCAAAATAACTCTAAACTGATCCTAATTGATAACCTACCAAAATAGGACTCATATTTGACTAACAAACTATAGTGACCCAAAAGTGGAGTTTTGCAATCCATAGAATCCAACATCGCCTAAGGAAGCACATGGATATGTGCTTATAAGAACTGACATCCTTTTAATGTGTAGAGGCCTTTTCCCCATTGTTGTATGCTTTAGGAAAGAGCAAAACCGTGAGAGGTATGTGTGTAGAAACCCAAAAGTGGTGTCTTACAATCCACAGAATCCCACACCGCTTAGGGAAGCAAATGGAGATGTGCTTATAAGAAGTGACCTCCCTTTAATGTGTAGAAGCATTTTCCCCCATTGTTGTGTGCTTTGAGAGAGAGTAAAACCATGAGGGGTACGGACCCTAAAGCAGACAATATCTACACAATTGGAACAAGGTCATTATAAATGGTATCAGAGCCATGCCCTAGCCAGAAGTGTGGGCCCCACACGCAAAGACATGTGTGCCCGTAAAGGGGATGGATTGTAGAGACCCAAAAGTGGAGGGGTCTTGCAATCCATGGAATCCCACATCAAGAAAGCACATGAGAATGTACTTATAAGGAGTGACCTCCCTTTAATGTGTAGAGGTCTTTCACCCACTGTTATGTGCTTTGGGGGAGAACAAAACCATGAAGGGTATGGGCCCCTAAGCAGACAATATCTACACAGTTGGAGCAAAGTCGTAACACAAACCTTTAAAAACACCTAAAAACAAGGAAATAAAATCCTATCACCTACAATAATGAAAATCACATCAAAAATTCAAAAATCAATGAATGATAAAAATTTAACCCTATATCTTGTCCAACATCATACCCCTCCACTTGAATGAAACTCGACCTCGAATTTTCGATTGGAAATTGAAATCTTCCACTCCAAATAAACAAATACTTCAAACACTTGGCATCTTCAAAACCAACTTAGAATTATTTTCCACAATTCGTACGATTGAAAATTTCTTCTCTTCACCCTTCCAATTGATTTGCAATATTAACCATTGAAGGATTAAAGAAAACATTAAACTTTTCAACTGCAAGAAAATCAATAGATCGTGTTGTAGCAGTCATAAGAAAATCAATTGGATCCTGAGAATTTCGGGTTATGGGCTCATTGTCATATTTGACTTCAATTGGATCTTCTACAATATTCAAAAAAATTTCCTTCACATGATTTATGCCCTTCTCCCTAATTTACTCCATATTTTCCTCTTAAGCCTCTTCAAGAAATTCTAAAATATTATCTTCAATAGACGGTCTTCCTTCAAATTGTTTATCTTCCAACATCCAATCTATGAAGTCTTCTTTGTATGATTCACCATCAACGTATTGAATATCAATGAAATTACAAACATTTTTATTGATAGATTGGCCACGAGAACAATCTCGGATGTGATTACTTCCATGGTCTTCATGATTTTGTTTGGTTTTCAAACTCAAATCATTGAGCATGTCACGAATCTCATTGAACCAATATTCTATACTTTGCTGATAAGCCTGGAGTGCATCCCCAAGGACATGTACCCAATGCATTTCTTCAACACTGTTGTTACACTCACCTTGATTGTTTGCCATCTATGAAGCACGGGTGCGTTTCCGAATTCGGGTGCAAGTACAGGACTCGGCAATTTTTGAAAAAGTAGGACACGGGTGCGACAATTAAAAAATTATTAAAAATATTTTTATTTATATTTTCTATATATTTTTACTATTAAAATATTCTTAAAAAACACATTACTATGCCTTGATTCACAAAACAAAGAAAGAGGAAGGCAAGAAACACAAAACAAAAAAGAAAACACAAAAGAAGCAACAAATATTCCGAATAAAATTGAGAAAAACTCGGCAATTTTTGAAAAAGTAGGGCGCGGGTGCAATGATTAAAAAATTATTAAAAATATTTTTATTTATATTTTCTATATATTTTTACTATTAAAATATTCTTAAAAAACACATTACTATGCCTTGATTCACAAAACAAAGAAAGAGGAAGGCAAGAAACACAAAACAAAAAAGAAAACACAAAAGAAGCAACAAATATTCCGAATAAAATTGAGAAAGGACAAATTTAGGATGTTTGGGCCTCATTCAAAGCCAATTTCAACTATTCCGGCATGATTCATGGCCAATTTCGTCCCATTTCAGCCGTTTCAGTCACCGGCCGATACAACCCGATTCGGCAAATACAGCTTGATTCTAGCCGAATTGGCCCGTTCGGCGCAAATAGAAGCCGAGTTGGCGCAAATCGAGCCAAGTCAACGCGAATCCGTGAAAATAAAAAATATAATATAATATATATAGAAAAATAAAAAAATAAAAATAAAAAGGCTCAGACGCAGCACTGACTCGTGGGCAGCCGCATTGGACACCGCACCCCACGTCAGACCGCATCAGACTCCAATGCAACACCCTCCTAGCCGCGTCCGTGCTTCATAGTTTGCCATACTAGATCATTGAAAAGCTCTAATTCCTAATGATACAGAACGGAAACATGAAAGTGGGCTAGATCTCATTCAAGCATAACGAAACCTTTAAATCCATATAAGAAGGCCCTTAAATCCACAAGGAAGTACACTAGAATCCACCAGAAATAATTAAAACCCCAATTTCATTGAATGTATATTGATCTAAATTCATAATACATCTAGCAAACCTATTTAAAGGCTACAAAAAACTTATTTTCCAAGTCAAAATATCTCTAAACTGATCCTGATTGATAACCGACAATAATAGGACTCTTATTTGAATAACAAACTCTTAAAAACACCTAAAAACAAGGAAATAAAATCTTCACCTAAAATAACGAAAATTACATTAAAAATTTAAAAATCAACAAACGATAAAAATTAAACCCCATATCTTGTTCTAGATCACTTAAGGCCGTAGATGGCCTTATGTAATCAACACCCCTTACCAGGCTCCCCATGAGCAACAAATCCAGGTGATTGCTCTATGTAGAACTCTTCCTATAAATCTCCACATAGGAAGGCATTTTTGACATCTAATTGAAATAGTGCCCAACCAAAATTAGTAGCCAATGATATTAAAATCTTAAAATTTTAGCAACGAGAGAAAATGTCTCAGAGTAACTTAAACCACAAGTCTGAGTATTACCCCTAGCGATTATGCTAGTTTTGAAACACTCAATAGACCCCCTTTAGCTAGTACTTCACAGCAGCAACTCATCAACAACCAACAATAAACTTCCTAAATGGAGGAGTAACTAAGTTCCGAGTGTCATTCTCAAAAAGTACCGACATCAAAGTTTTGAATTCCATTTCGGGAACTACTCTAAATTGGCTACTGGAACAAAATATTTCAGCATCAATACATGCCGGTGTACAATTTTGGATTTACTCACACATAATAATAATAATAATAATAATAATAATAATAATAGTTATTATTATTAAGCTAAAATTTTCAAATTGATAATCTAATGACAATTATTACACTGTAATGGTAAATTTGAAATGCAGGCACCTTCCAAGAAGCTTCCTTTTTATATATTTTTTTTATTAAAAAAGAGGCAGAAATTTGATTCATGGTAACTTCAAATAATTACAAAAGAAGATAATCCAACTATTAGTCACCAAGCCTGTAGCTTATGAAGCACCTATAGCATTCTAGAAACATAGCCAGGAAACAATACATTGACATAGATCTATAGCAACACGTGATCTCTCCTTCAACTTAAAATTTGCAAAAGACTACCCCTCCCACCTATTCTCTCTTGACTACTTTTTATTTTGTCCTTTCTCAAGAGTAAGTCTCACCATTCCTTCTCTCTTATCTTCTTCGATCTAGTGTCCTCTGTACGTCTCTTCTCATCCTTTTCATCTTCTTTCTACTTTCATTTTTAGTTTTTTACCTTTCCCTCTACCTTCTCGGCTCAAATTCTTCTTTTCGTTTTTGATTTTTTGGTTCTCAATCTTCCTTTACTAACTTCGTCCCTCTCCTTTTTGAATATTCCCCCACCATCAGATCCAAGAAAACCAACTCTTCAGTTTGCTTCAAAACCAACAATCACCCGGAATGATGAAATTCCAACCAGAACTCCATTACAGGCAGAAATTCAGGGTGATATGGAGCAGGGTATCACAGGCACCAAACTACACACTAGGATGAAAAATTCCGAACATTTCGACTGGAATGGAAAGGTATTTAAAATATTCGCTAACACACTTCTTCCATAGCTTACTTCAAGCCTGGAATAGATAACAACTCTTGGACAGACTTAGAAAGAAGTAAATAACCAAGTAAGACAGACAAGGAAAAATCACAAAACGATGGAGATAATTATGCATATGGTATGAGCTGAGAAATATGTAGGATGAAAAGTACAAGCACTACCTTTGCATAAAACAATGTGAAGAGAACCAGGACCAGGACGCGGAACTCCAAATGGAATAGAAGGTTTAATGAGAGGCGGTCATCAACAACGATACACCTATAAGGGTTTCTTAGGAGGAGTGACTAGAGATGAACTATTAGCACTAGTGGAAAAAGGAGATGGAGGTAATCGAGGAAGGCATAAAGGATAGTTATCACTATTTGGAGGAGAGGTGTAATATCAAGTGAAGTCAAGGAAAGTGATATCAAACACTAACAAAGTGACAATGAAGCGTAGGATAATAACACTTGCATCCCTTCTAAGCACAAGAATACCCTAAAAAAAATACACTCAAGCAATCGAGTTCATAATGCCTAGACTGTAACGACCCCGCCCCAACTGTGTAGATATTGTCCACTTTGGGACCCATACCCCTTACGGTTTTGTTCTTCCCCAGGTTACGCTAGGGAAAAGGCCTCTACACATTGAAGGGAGATCATTTCTTATAAACACATTTTCATGTGCTTCCCTAGGCGATGTGGGATTCCATAGATTGCAAGACCCCCTTTCGGGTCACTACAATCCACCCCCATTTACGAGCACACGCGTGTGGGACCCACACTTCCAGCTAAGGCATGGCTCTGATACCATCTGTAACGACCCCGCCCCAACTGTGTAAATATTGTCCGCTTTGGGACCCATACCCCTTACGGTTTTGTTCTTCCCCAGGTTGCGCTGGGGAAAAGGCCTCTACACATTAAAGGGAGATCATTCCTTATAAACACATTCTCATGTGCTTCCCTAGGCAATGTGGAATTCCATGGAATGCAAGATCCCCCCTTTTTGGGTCACTACAATCCACCCCCCTTACGAGCACACGCGTCCTCCAGATCTTCAGTCTGACGCTCTCCCAACTGAGCTAAAGTCTTGCAATCCATGGAATCCCACATTGCCTAGGGAAGCACATGAAAATGTGTTTATAAGGAATGATCTCCCTTCAATGTGTAGAGGCCTTTTCCCTAGCTTAACCTGGGGAAGAACAAAACCGTAAGGGGTATGGGTCCCAAAGCGGACAATATCTACACAGTTGGAGCGGGGTCGTTACAGATGGTATCAGAGCCATGCCCTAGCCGGAAGTGTGGGTCCCACACGCGAGGACGCGTGTGCTCGTAAAGGGGGGTGGATTGTAGTGACCCAAAAGGGGGTCTTGCAATCCATGGAATCCCACATCGCCTAGGGAAGCACATAAAAATGTGTTTATAAGGAATGATCTCCCTTCAATGTGTAGAGGCCTTTTCCCTAGCGTATCCTGGGGAAGAACAAAACCGTAAGGGGTATGGGTCCCAAAGCGGACAATATCTACACAGTTGGGGCGGGGTCGTTACAGATGGTATCAGAGCCATGCCCTAGCCAGAAGTGTGGGTCCCACACGCGAGGTCGCGTGTACTCGTAAGGGGGGTGGATTGTAGTTACCCGAAAGGAGGTCTTGCAATCCATGGAATCCCACATTGCCTAGAGAAGCACATGAAAATGTGTTTATAAGGAATGATTTCCCTTTAATGTGTAGAGGCCTTTTCCCCAGCGTAACCTGGGGAAGAACAAAACCGTAAGGGGTATGGGTCCCAAAGCGGACAATATCTACACAGTTGGGGCGGGGTCGTTACAGATGGTATCAGAGCCATGCCCTAGCCGGAAGTGTGGGTCCCACACGCAAGGACGCGTGTGCTCGTAAGGGGGGTGGATTGTAGTGACCCGAAAGGAGGTCTTGCAATCCATGGAATCCCACATTGCCTAGGGAAGCACATAAAAATGTGTTTATAAGGAATGATCTCCTTTCAATGTGTAGAGGCCTTTTCCCTAGCGTAACCTAGGAAAGAACAAAACCGTAAGGGGTATGGGTCCCAAAGCAGACAATATCTACACAATTGGGGCGGGGTCGTTACATAGACCTAAATGTGAACATAAGAACAAACCCAAAAATCTTTGAAGTTAAATGAAACAACAGTTTATCGAGAGACAACACAATAAAAGAAATTTGACTTCCTAGAACAGTGGAAGGCTTACCATTGATGAGATTAAAAAGTCAACATGACATCACTCCAATAATGTTAAACTAATAGAAAATGGTGAATGTAATCATTTAATCAGTATTCTAAAACTTCCTCACATGTGGCATAGAATCCCCTCAATAAATGGACCCAACCAAAGGAATTTTTTTAACTTTTAAATGGAACTTAGATTGGAGCTAAACCACCAACTTGGATACCATATTAACTTCAAGAAGTGTGCATAAGGTTCATAAATTTACCCTAATAAAACATACTTGGCATTTATAATGATAACCAATTCAAATTATAGATTCTCCCTAACACATATGTATACTACTCATAACAATTCGCCTTATTCAATGGCTTTTCCTTATGCACTCCATGTCTGCTTATCCCATTGTACCTAATTTTACCCAAACTTGAGCTCTCCTTTATCCACCATCCAACCATAGCTATCAAAATGCAAATTCTATTGTGTTCGTGTACTCATATCATATAGCACATGAACACAATAAAATTTATTATATATAATTAGGGGTGTTCATGGATCAATGTGGTCAATTAGGGAGAGGCTTTTTGGCTGCATCAACCTAATTAGGGTTCATAGAAATTGAACTGCCACCACACCATAGAGGTTGAAATGCCAACAAGATCAACAGTGGGTTCTATAGATTGGTGGCTGATTGTTGACAAGGGATAAGAAAATAAAAGAGAAATGTTACACTAATTGTTGAACGGGCTTTTGGAGAGAGAGAGAGAGAGAGGGAGAACAAAGTAGACCTAGAAAACCCATAAATTCTTTGTGGTGAACAACTACAGCAAGCGGAAAGCCACAAGAAACAGAACACGTCTATCTCAAGAAAATAATCCTTAGATACACAAGGCGAACCTCCAAAATCCAACAAAAAAAAAATAATGGAGAAAACACTCTGAAATTTTATTAATTTTTTTTTGATAAGTAAGAAAGATGTATAATCAAGAAACTACCTCATGAAAACATCATAAGGCAGCACAAGGGATACAGGAAAGGAAACAAACAAGAAAAACAACAAAACAGACAACAACCAACAAAGAACTAAGAACAAAGAAGAGAACTGAGGAACAAAGGGAGAGAATCACTAGAGGTGAGTCCCCAAGCCCTAGACCAATCAAAAAGAGAGCCACTAAAGAAAGCTAGCAACTAGTCATCGGATTTATCCATGTCTTCAAAAGTTTGCTAGTTTCGCTCCCTCCAAATACACCACATTAGACATAGAGGGGCTAAATTCCAAATGCTAGAGAAATGCTTTCCCAACCAATTCCACCAACCAAAAAGCGTATATGCAACCGATCTTGGCAAAACCCAAGAAATCCCAAAAGATCTGAAAACCAAGCTCCACAGCTTATGAGCTTTGTCACAATGGAGTAGCAAATGATTCACCATCTTCCCGCTACATCGACACATAATGCACCAGTAACAAAATCAAAGTCTCTACCCCGCAGATTGTCCCCTGTACGAATCTTCTCTCAGGCTGCATTCCAAACAAAGAAAAAGGCGCGGAGGAGCCTTAACCTTCCAAATACCTTTCCAAGGAAACATGATAGGCGAGGGACTCCGAAGCTTATTGTAGAAAGAGCGGATGTCAAAATCCCCCTTCTTCGACAACTTCCACCTCATACGGTCTCCATGCTCAGATTTAGGTAAATTAGAGCCCAAGGTTCAAAAGAAATCCTCCACCTCACTTGACTCCCAATCATTTGGATCCCTAAGTAAGAGAACATTCCAGCTTCTCCGAGCCTCAGTCCCCAACCTTTCGAGAGAAGAGGCCACAGAAGCCTCTCTATTAAAAGCAATCCCATACACAACCGGGAAGGAAATATGGAGTGGTGACTCCCCACACCACAGATCTGTCCAAAATTTCACTCTATCTCCCGCCCCTACCTTAAACTGAATGAATCTTCTAAACACCTCCCAACTTTTTCGAATACTTCTCCATAAGCCACACCCGTGGACACCCCTGCCCAACTTGAAAGACCAACCCCCCCACTTTTTCCCAAACTTCAAAGCTACAACCCTCCTCCAAAGACGGTTCTCTTCAACCCCAAACCGCCATAATCATTTCCCTAATAAAGCTTGATTAAAGGTAGTTATTTTCCTTACTCCCAAACCTCCGTTCGCCTTAGGAGCACACACCTTATTCCACCCCATCAAATGAGCCTTCGAATCTCCCCACAAGAAGTCCCTCTACATCTTCTCAATCTTTTTTGCCACATGCGAGGAGATAGTAAAGAGAGATAAATAATAGGTAGGGAGGCTAGCTAGAGTACTCTTAAGCAACATAAGTCTACCACCTTTTGATAGATACAGCTTCTTCCACCCAGCTAACTTCCGCTTAATTTTCTCCAAGATAGGGTTCCAGATAGAGGGGGACTCATGAGAAGCCCCCAGCGGCATACCGAGGTAAGTCATAGGCAAAGTCCCAATCCTACAACCCAAAATCTAAGCCAATGCTTGCAAATTATTAACCTCCCCAATTGGAACCATCTCGCTCTTCGAGACATTAACCTTCAAACCTGTCACAGCCTAAAAGCAGAGGAGAAGCATTAGGACATGAAGGATCTGCTCCACTTCCGCATCACAAAACAGAATAGTATCATCCGCAAACAAAAGATGCGATAAACATTCCCCTTCCCCCCGTCTACCATTAGCCTTGAAACCCCTGATCAAACCGGCACCTTCGACTCTCTTCAACATCCTACTTAAAACCTCCATAATGACCAAAAACAACATAGGAGATAAAGGATCCCCTTATCTCAGACCCCTCGTGCTCCTAAAAAAATCAGCTGAGCCCCATTAACCAATATAGAGAACTGGACAGTAGAGATACAAGTGCGAATCCATCTACACCACTTCTCCCCAAAACCCATTCTCTTCAATAGATCTAGAAGAGCCTCCCAATTCACATGATCATAAGCTTTCTCAATGTCAAGCTTACATATAACCCCCGGAGTCTTACTCATCACTCGACTATCAACGCACTCATTGGCAATGAGGACAGAGTCAAGAATCTGTCTACCTCCCACAAAACTATTCTGAGACTCAGAGATTAGTTGATCTAAAACCAGCTTCAAACGGTTCACCAAAACCTTAAATAAAATCTTGTACAAGCTCCCCACCAAGCTAATAGGCCTGAAATCTCGAATATTGGAAGCATCATTCTTCTTGGGAATTAAGGCTATGAAAGTAGCGTTTAAAGACTTCTCAAACTTACTGTGAAGATAGAACTCCTCAAAAACTGCAAGAATATCTCTTTCCACCACTCCCCAACAATGGTGAAAAAAGGCCAAAGAGAAACCGTCTGGAGCTGGGGCTTTATCCCCAGCCAACTCCTTGACAGCTAGAAGAATCTCCTCCTTCTCAAACCTCCTCTCAAGCCAGCCCCTCTCCAACCCGTCTATCTGATCAAACTCCAAGCCTTCCACAAAAGGCCTCACTCCTCCGCCTCTTGATACAATTTTTTATAAAATTGTTCCACTTGAGCCGCCACCTCGGACTCCTCATAGATCACCCCATCTACCTCCAAAATACTCAAATAGTTAAACCTTCTACGGGAGTTGGCCACCCTATGAAAGAATTTGGTGTTATTGTCTCCTTCTTTAATCCATAACATTCTTGATTTCTATCTCCAAGAGATTTCTTCCAACGAGAGAAGATTCTCAACTTCAGATCTCACCACAGCTCTCTCACAAGTCTCTGCCGCAGAGAGGCCAAACTCCCCTTCCTTGGCATCTAGAAAATTCAAAGTCTCCAATAATTGAGACTTTTTGTGACCGACATGACCAAACTCCGAACGGTTCCACTGAATGATATCTTCTTTCAAAGCCTTCAATTTTTTGGCAAACACAAAACTAGGAGTACTAGAGAAAGAATGTCGGTTCCACCAAGAGTGGACTCTTTCAAGGAACCCGTCTGATTTTAACCACATATTCTCAAACCTAAACGGACTTTTCCCCCTCGCCATTCCCCCTACCTCCACTAGAATAGGGAAATGATCATAAACAGGGCGAGGTAAAATCCGCTGGATCACATCCGGATAGTGCTCCTCCCAATCATGAGATACCAAAACTCTATCTATCCTAGACATCGAAGGCTAGTCTAATCCGCTAGACCAGGTATAACTCCCTCCCTCCAAAGGCAAATCAATCAAATTAAGGTCCTCTATAAACTCCGAAAAAAGCTCCATAGCCGGAGTGAGGCGGGAATTACCCAATCGTTCACTCGGAAAACGGACAATATTAAAATCCCCAATACAACACCATGGGACGTTCCAATATTGCTGAATACCAACCAACTCATCCCACATTAGCCCCCTCACGTTGTTATCCAATGGGCCATAAACCCCAGAACACGCCCAGCCGAAGCCGTCCCCCACCCCTTTCCACCGAACAGACACAGAAAAAGAACTCACCAAAACCTCCAACCTCTCTTAAGACCCTCCTATCCCACATCATCAAAACCCCGCCAGCCGTATGAACCGCATCTAAAGCCACCCAGTCCACATAAGGACAACTCCACAAACTGCCAACCAATTGTTTGTCCAAACCAGAAAGCTTAGTCTCTTGAAGACATATAACATCACACTTCCACTCACGCAATAAGTTTTTCACTATCAAGCGTTTCTGACAGTCATTCAGACCCCTAACATTCCAGGAAAGAATTTTTAAATTCATAAAGACGAGAAACCCAACTGATAAGCAAGCTCAAAAGCCAACATTCTACCTACCATCATAATTAACCAAAGAATGCAAATTCCTCAGCTCTTTCAACCCTTTTTCCTTATTATTGACAACTTTTCTAGGTACTGTAACTTCCCTGCTCAGCGCTTTGGCATCCTCCGTCTCCTCAATCTTTTGTAGCAAATCAATACATAACTTCTCGTGTCGGCTAAGAGGCAGCCCCACCAGTTTGCTAAAACTAAGAAGTCTATTCTTCACCCACCCAGAGATATCCAATGTATTAACACACTCCAATGCCTCATTAACACAATTCAACTCAGCTGACACTGGTAACCCAAAAGGAGTGATAAACATCAGAGGGATTGCTAGGCTATCCTCCACCCAAGCCCATAACCGAGTGACTCAATTCTCCCACCACCAAAGCACTCTCCCCAAGGGCATCACTCACAGCCTTCGTGGGTATCATTGCTAAACTGGACAAATCCTGATCCAGGGCAGCAAGTGGCCTGAGGTTGGCACAACTGTCCCAACCCCCTTTGACCCCATCATTGTCACCCAAAACCACAAGCCCAGCCCTCAAAAGGCTCCAGAAGAAACTAGAGAGGAAGAGCTCAACCGATAGCCACGGGAGCGCCGTATCAGACTTACCCGGTAACACCGTGAGCTCAACGGAGCAAGCACTGGCGGGGAAAGAACCATCGGCCACCGTCGGAGGCCCGGTGCTCCGATCGGGCACCTCTGGCTCAAGGACGATGGACTGGGGAGGATCCATGGAGCTCGCCTTTGATGCCGGAGGCTAGGCTAAGTTTCCATCGCCTTTAACTGAGCTCTCACCCACTTCAAAAATACTTGGGCCCATTAAGAATGAGTTGAAAGGGGGCTTATAAGTGTCAGTCAACAATTGGCTTGAGCCCAGGCCCAAAACATGTAATTTCTCAGCCTTTTTGTTCCCTCGTGCAACCCATTTAAGGGTCTTTGGAACTTCCTTATTACAGACCCTATTCACTACCCGCGATTCCCCTCTGAGCAACGTATCTCCCCCTTTCTTTCTATCCCAGAAAACCAGTCTACTCCCTGTCCCATCAACCTCCACGATAAGACCTCTACCTGTCCAACAAAATCTTCTAGTATCACTCTTCTTCCCCTTATTATAAACTTTTAAATTCAAACTGAAGTTTGGGCAGCAAATCCTAGTGTCTACCAGATATTGCTCACCTACCACTACCTCCTCATTAATGCTCTGCTCTCTCTTGTCCCCTCCCACCACCTCCACCTTATCAGACTTGCCCACCAGAAAATCTCCCACTTTGGCCCCTTTAAGTCTCAGATTCACCCCCTTCTCCTTCTCTCCTAACTGTGTCATCTTCCCCTTGGCTGTGAAACCTATCTGCTTCAGTTGCTTTCTATCCTCTATTCATACATGAGAGCCTTGCACAACTTCAGCAAAGGTTCTAGAATTTTGAGAATTTTGAGCCTCCGAATTAAACTTCCGCACCTGAGGAATAAATTTTGGAGGAGCATATCCACCCACCGCATAGTTGGATGGATTCAGCAACTTTCTTAGTTCAAGACCAAAAGCCCTCCAACCAATATTCTCTTTGCCTTCAGGGATAATAATCGATCTCCTAGACCCACCAGCTTTGAGCTCAGTCAATAGCAAGAACTGACCAAAAGAGTTGGAGCTCCTTTGGAGAGTAAGGGCAGTGTCACCTTCTCTGAAAATAAAAAACTGTTTGGAACTCTCCCCAATAACAAGTTCTTCAATATTCTTTATTAGCCAATGGACTACATTCTTGCCCATGAAAACTGATCTCATAAAGAATTTGCCCCTCTCATAAATCCGTAGCAAGAAATAACGACCCCCTTCCTCTAAAATCAATTGGAAGAACTTGGCCTCAATAAAGAAACTGCGAACTCCCCCCATGAGAAAAAGTTTTTACTCTGAAATTTTATTAATTTGAAGAACTGACTAATTTTCATTTGGAGACCTAATTAAAGGCTCCATAAAACTTGATTGACAAGTAAAAATATTTTAAAAGAGATCCTAATTGATACCCTACCATAACAAGACCTAATTTGACTAAAAAAACATTAAAAACACCTAAAATCAAGAAAATACCACAAGCCTAAAATCCAAAAAATACTAACCCTAGACCTAAAATTCCAAAAATTACATAAATTTATCAAAATTAATAAATTACAAAAAATAAATTGCATATTTTGTCCTATATCAGGACCTACAAAGATTTTTTCAATGGTCATTATCTGAGGCATGTGGAGGTGATTTCGGTGGCGATGGTCATATTCCGCTATGTGTGGTAGTGATTTCGAGGGAGGACCTTTTGGACCCACCCATGACAAGTAAAACCCCAAATGCACAACATCTCCCAAAAGAACAAATTAATCATAAATAAATAAATAAAATACATACACACATATATTTTACAAATATAAACTATTTAATAATTAGCGAAGCATTTGAAACTTTAATAAATCAACTATTGTAATATATAATACATTGAGCCATTTGGTGCAAGGACGATATGTAGTGTGCCAAGACCACTCTCCAGAGTAATTAAATCCAACCAAAACTTGACACATTATAGGCTTCGGGTCACTGTGTCAACCATCACCTATCAAACAACAGGTTTAATTAAATTTTGAAAAAAATTAAAAACATTTTACCAAAAATACACAACACCACCACCACTAAAGCCTTAGTCCCAAAATTTGGTGTTGGCTTTGGATGCTCAACATATTAGATTGTAGATTGGGTCAACCACATAAATTATTTTTCTCCATTGTATTCTATCTAAATTCATGCGCTTCAATACTTCCCTAATTGACATGTCCTTTTTTTTTTCCTACTAATGTTATTTTAGGCATTCCTCCACCTTTATTTGTTCCCTTAACTTGGATCAACTCACTCCTTTTTACCGATTCATTACTCACTTCCCTCTGAACATGACCAAACCATCTCAAGCGATTTTCTCGCATCTTTTCATCAATAGGGGCTACGCCATCTTTAAGCGGATTTCCTCATTTCAAATCATATCTTTCTGCATATTCCCACTTATCTATCTTAACATTCTCATTTCTGCTACTCATTTTATGGATATGTTGCTTCTTAATAGATCAATTTTAAAAAAATAAAAATAAAAATACAATAACATATACATATACATATACATAATTCACAATAAAAGATATAATAATCATATAATGATGCTTAATACAATATATTAATTATTGGATGCTCATTGTTTAAGGTAAACATAAATAGCTAAAAAAAATTATAATTATAAAAAAAATAATAGCTAAAATTTTTTTTTACAAAGTTTTCTATAATGAAGAAATCCTTAAGTTATAGCAAATAAATATATAGAATTAATACAAGTCATAAAAGAACAGTGTGTTTAACTTATTAAGGAAAAATATAATCCAAAAATTTTCAATTATGAAAGAAAAATTAGATATATATTAAAACTTTCAACACAAATATAAGTAAAAATAATTCATTTAGAAAAAAAAAATTATAAAATAAGTCTAAAATATTTAAATGAAAATAACTCAAGTCATTTTGAAAGTATATAATTTTCTTCTTATTAATAGCTTTATATTAATTAAGTGATACATTTTGGAAATAATTGTTAATAATAATCAAAGATGTTGCATTTTACTTTCAAAAGATTAAATGTTAAAACTATTTATTAAAATAAAATTGAAAAAATCAATAAATAAACTATATAAAAAATAAAAAAAAAACATACGTTCTTAAGAACCTGTCCAGGTTCTGACAAGCTATAAAAAATGCACCAGGTTTGATTGGGTCATATTCTTAAACAATCTAATTAAAGAGTCAGACCAGTCTAAGTGCTGGGTCACCCGTTCATCAGTCTGACTGGCTGAGTCAGTCAGAGTTTAATACTATGCCACCCTCGTGTCCAACTTGATTTAAGCCACATCCATCAACATTATTAAGCAATTGAGTCAGCACTTGGAGCTTTTACAAAAAAAAAATTGTAATTAAAAGAACCATCTAAAATATCTAGAAATTCTGGCCGCATCTCACTGTCCTGATCCAAGATACGATTCACAAACAAACTCGAAAAGATGTAGCTTCTAACCTGCTGTTTGGCCGCCAATGGTTGATCCAAAACCAAGGTCCCTAGACCACCCTCATGTCCAACTTGAATAAAGGCACATCCAACAACCTTATTGGCAGTTGTGGCAGCACTTGGACTTTTCTTTGTTGAGAAGTATTTTTTTTAAGAAGCATTCAGTGGTAGGACTAAGATTTGACTTAAGACTTGTTTATTAACTGAAAACAAAGTTAACTTATCTTAAGACTCACCCTATACCTTCTCAGAATAAGTTGACAGCCAGTGTAAAATTTAGTCACTCTTTTATGAATGAATCCAATGCAAATAATCGCTAAGGTGTCCCCTGCCAGTGATGTGCTGCATAGGACATACAGTGAAAAGCGGACAAGGGTTAGTGTGTTCCCTATAAGCAACGCACTACATCAGCCCTCGGGTATAGTTATAATTGGGCAAGAATTCCCGCACTTTGATGGACAGGTACAGGTAAAGAAGTTAGTTCAAGAGAATAGGATTCAAATAGGCACTTAAAACAGAGTCTTTAACTGGGAAATTAGTAGAAATAGTAGATACAATAATTAGGAGAAGCATAAACATAATATATCTTCAGGATAGTAGATACAATGATTAGAAGAAGCATAAACATAATATATCTTCAGGAGACTAAATGGGTAGGTGAGAAGCATAAACATACAGGAACAAACTATGGTATATGGGAAAAAATAAAAATAGAAATGATGTAGGGACAACCATAAATAACAATCTTAAATAAGAAGTTGTTGAGGTTAGGAGGATGGGGGATTAAATTATTTAAATAAAACTTGTCCTAGGAGAGGAAACAGTTAACATAATTGGTGTATGCTCTTAAAATAAGATAGGAAGAATCCATTACCTAAAAATTTTGAGGGGAAATGGATGAATTGATCCTAGGGTTACTAAATGGGAAAAATATTTTTGTTGGAGACCTAAATGGTCGTGTTGGAAAATATGGGGTTTTGAAAGAGTTCATGGACGTAGGGGATATGGATTATGCAGTAAGGAATGAACCAAGATCCAAGAGATGTTATCCTAGACTTTGCAATAGCATATGATTAGATATTAATGAATACTTGGTTCAAAAAGATAAAATCACACTTAATTACCTTTAAAGTGGGACCAAAGTTAGTGAAATATATTTCAACCTCACTCAAAAAGTAGATAGTATATGTCGTACAGATTGTATGGTGATACCAGAAAAGCATGTAACCACTCAGAATAGGGTGGTGGTATTAGATATTTGTATTAGAAGTTTAAAATAAAATAAAATAAGGTGTTAGACAAAAAACCCAAAGATTAGGTGGTGGGGTTTGAAAGGAGAGAAACATGTATTTAAAAATAAAATGACCAAAGAAGGCAAGTAAAATGCAGATGAAGACGTACTTGGAGAATCTAAAGGATGTAGGTAGCTGACTAAGGAGACTTGGTGGTGGAATACGGAGGTTCAAGCAACAAATAGATTAAAGAGAGAGTTTTTTTTTTCCTAATGTCGTGGAACCTCACCAAGGTAGGGCCCTTTGGACCCCACCAGCCAGATAGACTAAAGAAAAAGCAATAAAAACCTACCTGGATGTAGAGACAATGCTGCTTATGAAAATTATAAAGTGGCAAAGAGAGGATAAAAAAAGGTTGTCCAAGAGGCTAAATGTAAGGCTTATGATAAATTATATAGCTGCTGACAAAGGAGGGAAAACATAATATTTATACACTTGCTAAAAAAAAGGGAAATGAGAACAAGAGACTTGAATGGTGTCTACTGCATTAAAGATAAAGATCCAAAAGTGTTAGTAAAAGAAAAGCAAATTTAAAGAGAAATGGAAAAGTTATTTTGATAAACTTTTTAATGAAAATGATGTGAAATATTAGAGCAATTTGGACAACCCAATGGAGGATAGAAACTGTATAAGAAAAAACTACTCCATCAAAGAAATGAAGTAGGCAAAGGAAATATTTACAAGCAGCAAAAAGAAAACAGAAAATTATGTACAAGAAAAAAGGGAATAAAAAAAAAAAAAAAAAAAAAACCTGAATGGATTCCCTAGACGCTAAACCCCATGCCCGTGACAAATCAAACAAGGTTCCAACAAATAAAGCTAGGAGCATGTCCTTGGAGAAGTACTTTAATACCTATTTACAAGAACAAAGTGGATAATCAAAACTATACAAATTACTGTTGGATTAAAGTTAATAGTCATTATGTAACTTTGGGAGAGAGTAATTGAACACAGCTTAAGACATGAAACAACAATATTGGAGAACCTATTTGGTTTTATGCCAAGATGATTTACCATGGAAGCTATTTTCTTAATTAGACATCTCATGGAAAAATATAGAGTCCAGTAAAGATCTTCATACGGTTTTTATCAATCTCAAGAAAACATATGATAGGGTCCTTAAAGGAGTCCCTATATAGTATATTAAGTTAATTAAGGGTATGTATGATGGAGCTGTAATTAGTATGAGAACAAGTGGAGGTAATCTCAAGTGAATTTTCCTATCACTACAGGTAGGCATCAAGGATTAGCATTAAATTCATTCTCTTTGCACTAGTGATGGATGAGCTCACTAAATCCATTTAAGAGAAAGTTTCCTGGGGTATGCTTTTTGTAGATGATATAGTTTTAGTGGATGAGACTATAAGTTGAGTTAGGGCAAACTGAAAATTTGGTAAGACTGCTCTAGAATCTAAAAACTTTCAATTAAGCAGAACTGAAACAAAGTAGACGGAATGTAAATTTAGTAAAAGTAGAAATAGAGATTGGGCTGTAAGACTCTATGGTCAAGAGATACAAAAGAGATAGCTTTCGACCCCTTGAATCAATAATCCATAAATATAGAGTGATCAAAAAGGGAGAGCATAGTGGATGAAGTGGAGATGCGCATCGTAAATATTGTGTTATCATAAAGTACCTCTTAAGTTAAAGAGAAATTTTTAAAAGATTACTATAAGACCATCTATGCTTTATCGTACTAAATGTTAAGCTATTAAAAAGCAACATATTCATAAAATGAGTATAGCTAAAATGAGAATGTTAAGATGAATAATTGAAAATACACAAAAAGATAGGATTTGAAATGAAAAAATCCACTTAAAGATAGGGGTGCTCCTATTGATGAAAAGATGAAGGAAGGTCGCTTGAGATTATTTGGTCACATACAATGGAGAGCAATTAATTCAGCGATAAGAAAAGAGTGAAATGACTCAAGTTAAGGGAACGAAAAAAAGGTTGAGGAAGACCAAAAATAACATTATTAGTAGTTTGAAAGACATCTCAATTAAGGAAGTAACAATCATGGATAAAATAGAATTAAGGAAAAGAATACATGTAAAAAACTATAAACGTTGTTGAGTATCCATAGTCACCCCAAAATATTTGGGATTAAGGCTTTGTTGTTGTTGATTGAGATTTAATTAAACAACTAGATTTTGTAAGTTAGCTATGCCACTTGGTGTAACGTAATGCACTCATGGATTTCTTAAACTGTACATTCTCTAAGCATCCACTTTTATATATCATATTATATTAGATACATGCATTCAAATTGGTTACACTCAAAACAATATATTACGACGACAACAAAATCTTAGTCCCAAATCTATCATCACATTCATCACTATGCCCTATCATCTCCATGTCCATAATTAGGTTGCGTTTGAGAACAGATTATAAAGCCAGCTTATTTTACTATTTAGCTTATTTTTGCTACTATTCATGGGTCTCACTGCACTTTTTGATACTATTCATAAGTCCCACTGTACTATTTCAATTAATTTTTACCTTTATTTACAATACTTTTAACAAAAAACTTTTAGTTTCAACTAAATAAATTGTTCCTAAATTGACCCTTAGGGTCTATATGGATACCGCTTATTACTGAAAACTAAAAACACTGTAGCAAAATAATTTTTAAATGTGTGAATAGTGCCGTAAAACCCAATTTTTATGAAAATGTTGCTAAATTAGACAACTTGTGGGTCTCGTGAATAGTGCACAGGACCCACTGACAGAGACACAGAAATTTCAACGCAATCCAAACTCCACCTTAGTAGAATATTCTCCCAAGAAACAAATTAAAAAGTTTTTTTTTTTTTTTTTGTTGGCCCCAACAAGATTTTATCCAATATCATAAAACTACAAATACCCAAAATAAACCCACTTGATTCCGATATCATAAAACTACACATACACAAAATAAATCCACTGGTTTATGAATCAGACAACACACACTGATACCACAATTCAATACAATTCATACAAATAAACATCCGCGATACAAGCACATGAGACTATCTTTCTACTCCTTGATTTGATACATATCACAAATCACACATCTTCTAATACTAAAAAATACGCAGTCAACTCTAACACCAACAAGTACATTCTCTTCCAGTCAGCATGCATTGGACCAATTTTTTTTTTTTTTTTTGTTGGCCCCAACAAGATTTTATCCAATATCATAAAACTACAAATACCCAAAATAAACCCACTTGATTCCGATATCATAAAACTACACATACACAAAATAAATCCACTGGTTTATGAATCAGACAACACACACTGATACCACAATTCAATACAATTCATACAAATAAACATCCGCGATACAAGCACATGAGACTATCTTTCTACTCCTTGATTTGATACATATCACAAATCACACATCTTCTAATACTAAAAAATACGCAGTCAACTCTAACACCAACAAGTACATTCTCTTCCAGTCAGCATGCATTGGACCAACATGATTCTATTTGGTTCTCATCATTTTCTAACCGACAATTGCATCTTGTCACTCATCTTATCACTCATTCCTCTTGAAGAATCAATAGTTGTCACTCATCCAGCTTGCACCCTCACTCCTTGACACAATTGAACGCGTGATACATCTACTTCTTTCTCCTTTTTCTCACTCTAAATTCATCTTTGAAAATGGCCTCCCCTAGCCTTTACTCATAACATCTTTTTTTTTTTTTTTTGGATAGATAAGAAAAAATATATTCAAAAAACTGCTGGATGCAAATTAGCACCAACATATCAAAAGTACAAACAAGATGGAAAAGCAAAAACATAAAAAGACAGTAATTACAAAGAAAGAGAGCTAAGGAATAGAGGAAGAGAGTCACTAGATGTGAGTACCCAAGCCCTAGCCCAATCAAACACGGAACCTGAAAAGAGAGCAAGCATTTGATCCTCAGATCTATCCAAATCCTCAAACGTCCACCGATTGCATTCCTTCCAAATTCACCACATCAAACACAACAGAACTAAGTTCCAAATGTAAGATGAATGCTTCCCCAACCAATTCCACCAACTAAATAGAAAATCTGACACCGTACATGAGGGAACTCAAGAAATCCCAAAAATCCTAAAGACAAAACACCACAGCCAATATGCCTTTCCACAAATTATATGATCTTTCTTCCACCCATCTTCAAATTATAATCAATGCAATGGATGGTTGTAGGTAGATTTGCAAGTCAATTACGAGAAACATCTTCACCCCCACCACTTATCCTCAGATTCCCACTGTTGATTGACTGAAAAGAAAGCCATGATAAGATTGTGGCAACACTTCCCCAAAACACATTCTCAATAGACTTTAAGCATACGAATGCAATAATGAGAAAACTAAAAGGCAGTTTTGAAAAGGATAATAGCCAACCCCAAATTAATAAGAATGAAAACTTAATTGTTCAAACTATATTTAAGTCATCTTAAAGGCTAAAATGGGAGACAATCCCTTTCCCCAAGACACACTGCCACAGCCAAATAAAACAAAGCAGTGATTAAAATATGTCTAAATCATGAATATCTATGAAATTCCCTCCTGTAAGTTGTCATCCGCCTATTATGAGCCCCTCTAATTCCAACCAGTCTCTTTCCCTAAGCACACTAACATTCTTCACAGCAAAGAGGCTTCAAAAATCCCAATCACGCCCATCTTCACATTTTAAGCTACACAGACTAAAGAAACCATCAAAAGCATTATCCTCTTTGCTTACCACACTTGTCCTACACCCACAAACAGATCTTACAAATCCGCTACTCCAAAAAAACCCCACCCACAATGGATCACTAAAAAAATACTGCCCAACAGTCTCCTTAGCCATTATTCAATCTGCCCTCTGCAAGCAAAACGGTTAAACCTACCCCAAAAAATTCTTCACCATGGCTCTCCCTCAAATCAAGGCCCTAAGTATCCCACAAAAAGATTTCCCTTTACGCAATTGTGGCATATTTGAAATTTAATATTCAAAGTTAAAAGAGAAGCAAACAAGACTGCAAGTTCATCTAAACTTCATCATTCCATCTCCTCTGCTCATAGCAATAGAACTTTGATAATTTGTTTTTCTACAGAACTATGTGAGTCATGCCTTAATAGCTGCTGGAGTTGTCAGCTTGTTAGAGAGGTCATTTTGGGGGATAGAAATGTGATGAATTGGAATGTTATACCCTTGGCTCACATGTGGTGTGTTTTGAAGAGAACAAAATACACATATTTGAAGATCAAGATATTTCTTCTTTTTTTTAATCTAAAGCTTCTGTTTCCTAAAAGTTAAAAACACTCATCGATTAGATTGCAACAATGGTTGATTGCTTTCTCAAAGTTACAGTATGTCCAAGCCTCATGGCATGCAAATCGCAATATGCTAAAGACACTATAAAATTACAAATATCATTTTAAGAACTAACCTTCACTAAATACAAACACATGACAAGTTCTAGTAGAAATACATAGATAAACCACTGAGGTTACAAATAATATGTAATAAAACTCTACTGGATACTCACTTTTTAGATAATATCACAGTTCTACAAAAATATATTTTTGAATTTTAACTCCATTCAAAATATACGTAAACCATATATTGATAACCTAATAAACCCACCCATGAAAGCAATCAGCTGCAAGCAAGATAACCAGTGGCAATCCTTTATAAGTCAAAACAAGCCGAATGCATTTTCATTTTTGTTGGCATGTTTGCTAACTCTACTTTATACTTTTACTTGTAAGTAATAATATTTTATTGAAAAAATACTACCTCATGTAGATAATAATGAACACAAAATGCCCTAAAGAATTCCAAAGAAAATGTATTATGTACAGAAGTGTAGTGACTATAAATTCAGGGATGGAATTACTATTGCTCAAACCCCACGCATGAGATCAATTAAGCAAAGATCTAATAAACAATATTAGCAATTGAGTCCCCGAACTTTCAATATCCTCAAAAGTGTGACAATTTTGTTTCCTCCACAATGTCAACAGCAAATATAAAGTGACTAATTTCCAAATATCCGAGGAATGTTTACCAATCCCAATTCCTCCCGCCAAATAAAAGGCCAATGGCCTTTTTCAATGACACCCAGTGAATCCAAAAAGAGCTACGAACAAAACTCCAAAATCCAAGCAACAGTGCAATGGAACAATAAACGATCCACCATCTCCCCACTGCACCAACACATACAACACCATCCAAGTAACATGTAGTCTCTCTTAATGAGATTGTCACATGTAAGGATCTTTCCCCAAAAGATAGTGTCCATACAAAAAAGGAGACACTCCAATGAGGCTTAACACACCAATACTCTTCCATGGGAATAAAACTGCAGATGTTACCCTGTAAGGCACTATGAAGAACAAACATCAGAGGCACCAATCCCTCTCAAGCTCCAACTCATTCTACCACAACCCTTTCTCTAGGGATATTTAAGTGAAGAAGATTTAGGAAGGAGTTCACCGACACCAACTCCCATTCATTAAAGTCTCTGAAATCTGACATTCCAACTCAAATCTAACATTCCAACTTCCACCTCCTCTAACATTTCTCATGAAGAACCTAACACGCACACGACAAAAGGTCTTATCAATGAGATCTTTCCTCTTTTTCTCTATTTCTTTTCTTTTGCTCCTCCCTCTTGATCTAATTTTTCTCTCCCCCCTAACAATTCTTTATAGGCATCATCGCTTCAAAGTGGCAATTTTGTGTAGAGGGGGAGGTGGTGGTGCACAAGGGGATTGCTAACTATAGGTTCATGGCAATTGGCAACCCTTGTGGGTTGAGCTACCGTTGATGGTTTGGAGCTGTTGATGTCACAGATTTGGTAGTGGGAGGATAGGTTGCTTTCAGATTTTCACACAGAAAAGTGGAGGTGCATGGTGATGTATTGAGAGTTACAATTTGGATGGGATTTTGATGATTTTGGATTAATGTCATGATTAGCTGTGCATGGTAGTGATTAAGCTACATTGGCGAAGCAGATTGGAATGAATTGAGTAGAGGTTGGATGGATTGATGAAAATGGGTTTTTGGATTTTCTTGAACATCAATTGTTTGGGTTTTGAAGCTCAAAAGTGATAATTTCCAATTGAGGTGGCAGTTTTCAAAAATGGTGGTTTTGCTCGCAGCTGTGACCATGGGAGATGAAAATAATTAAAAGGAAAAAAAATTAATGAAAAAAAAAGTACTTCTCACTGGTCAGAAAAATTCAATTCCAATCATACTATTTTTTTTTTTTTTGATAAGTATAATTACCTTTTTAGTCTGTTAAAGCATAAAACAAAACATTACATCTATAAAAGGATGTATTCTACCAAAATTCAAAATCGCAACACAATAAAGTTACAAAACACAAACTAAAATACATGTTTCCCATCCTAATTTTACCAAAAGAGAATAGTGACTATTAGATGCAGAGGAACGAAGAAGAGTAGAAGAAACTGCTGTTAACATCTATAAATGAAGCAGGGTCTAGTGTCCACTCCATGAAAATCACTCTTTATCATCAAGCCAAGACACCAATTGATTTTTTGTGTAAGTGAAAATTCAAGTCTCTTATTTGAGGGTAAAGGATTTTACCTATTGAGATTACCTACTGTTACAGGCAAAGTTGATAATAGGTCTTTAGGGATTGTAATCACAACTCACATCATCTTTTTTTTTTTTTTTAATTAATGTACAAATCAAGTATTTACACAAAAATTAATGCAATCATTTTTGTTAAAATACATACCGTAATTGATCTCTGGATTCAAAATGTTACTCTATTTAATTATGACAAGGGAAATTAAATTGGGTTCATAATGCAAATGCTACAATTTAATTAAAGGAATTAATAATTTAATTGCATGAGGCTTTGACTGATCTACATTGGCGCCAAGGAAAGTTGATTTGGGGAAGATAGGAAATCAACTTTCCTAGGCCCCAGTGTGGGGCATCCCAGGTATGCAATGAATTAAGATCAAAAACAAAAACTGAAAAAGAAATAAAAAAGGAAAGAGAATAGGTCATTGAAAGTTTCAATCATTGATAAATACTATACATCATTTTAATCGTATTTTTACAAAAGGTTAATGCCATTACATAAACATTTTTGTGTGCCTAACTAATGGCAAGTGAAAAAATCAAGGCAAATAGGTAGACGTTAAGATAGAGACCAAAGTACCTTTTTTCAATGTTTGAAATTAAAGTTTTGTTAAAACTGTTTGACACCATTCTCAAGTTAGTTTGTTCAGACCAAAAAGAGGAATCAGCTTTAGTGAAAAAAGCTTTCATTTGGTTGTGGTATGACAAATAGGTGACAGGAGGAAAACCAGAGCTCTACAACCCTATCTGCCTTGATAAGAATAACAGATGATGAGCAGATTGTTGGAAGGAAGCAATCTGTCTTCAGAAGGATCTTAGATGAGCATATTTTTACAATGAGAATTCTGCAAAAGGAAAATGGAAGAAGAATCAGCACAAAGAGAACAAAGAGAGCTCTCAACACAAGTAGTATATTGACAAAGAAAACAAAGCAGTTGTGAGATATTGGCCAAGAAGGAAAACATTGAGTTAGAAGAACCACAAGTAGACACATTGGGAAGAAGTGGTAGGCTGGTAGCCAACTCTAAATGCACAAAAGAAAAACGATATGAATTAATATGTTAAGCCAGAACAAGATGAGCAATGTTTCGGGTGGTAGCACAGATGAAGAAACATGCGGAGGTTCACCAGGAAAATTTAACCACTGGCACACCAAAAAATATACATCTGTTTGAGAAGTTTAACTTGAAGACGATCATTCTTTTATATTT
Source organism: Quercus suber (assembly GCF_002906115.3). Lineage (NCBI taxonomy): Eukaryota > Viridiplantae > Streptophyta > Magnoliopsida > Fagales > Fagaceae > Quercus > Quercus suber. Next base: position 46,697 of record NW_027070132.1, read on the forward strand.
CAATGGCTCTCCAGTTAACACAATTTTGACTTGTTGACAATTTTCTGTAGTTCCCAAAAAAAAAAAATTCTTCAATGCAGCATTTGTTCAACTAAGAACTCTTCATTTTTTTAAGTTCAACCCTATAATAATTCCACATTTTTCAACTGCTTATATTGAAGAAATGGAAACACTGTTTATATGTGCAATCATATGTTAGCACAAGGCAATGTTGCACGATAAAAAAGTTTTCACATCCAGTAAAAGCATCTAATTTATGTCACTAGACTATAAAAATTGGGTACAGACAGAATCATGCTTCTCTAAAATGGTATTAATTTTTTATAGGTAATAAATTTTATCAATAAAATAGGTTACGTCAAGCTCACAATAATCAGCACTCCATAACCTAAAAAGGCATCAATTAAGATAGCACTCTAATATCAGTTTAAATAATTAATGTTGCTTTAATGCACTTCTGAGAAATTTTAACACAGTCTGAAAAATTCATTTGTTCCAAAACAGAGAAAAATGTCTAAACTAGAGGAACTCAACATTCATTCTTTAACTCTCCAAACGCTTACTAAGTTTAAAGATTTTGGATTATACCATGAGATGAACATTTATATTTGGTTGTTTTGAAGGACCACTTTCTCCATTTTTTACCATGCTCCAATTGGTGCATTGAATACCTTTTGTTGAGGATAGCTGACCCCTAAATTTTGGGACTAAGGCTTGACTACAATTTTGCGATGAAACTCAAACTTATAAGATTAAAGAACAACATAACAGTTTTTAACCTCTAAAGATGATACCACATGAAACGAACGGATTCCAATGAAAATTATATGAAAATATTTCAAATTTGATATTATGAAATTTGCCTTTTAGGTTTTTTCTTTTTTTGATAAATAATAAACTTCATCAAAAATCAATACAAGGAAGAAAAAAAAAAAGCAAGGCACACAGGCAGTGTGCTAAATGGCAACAAAGAAAAAGAAACTAAACAAGAATGAAAGTACAAAAAATGAAGAATATCAGGAGAAAGGAGAAGAATGTATAGAAAAATGGTGGGAGAAGAATAGAAAGTAAGTAATAGTTCTTTGCCATGTTTGGATGATCATAGAGGCAAAAGAGATGAAAGGAGAAAAACTGACAAAGCAGTCACATGGCTGGATAAACTATTCCCATTTTAGAGCAATTGCAAACATAAAGTTTGGATGTAAACTAGGGAAGCCTAGCTATGGATTCTTAAGGGCACAAATGGCCAGTCATACGGGGGAACAAAATCAGAACAACCATCTTTAACAAGATATTTGTAACTCCACTTGCTGGTTTACACAGTTTAGCATATTAAAAATCATTAGCAATGAAGGACTTCAATGTGAAGAAACATCAAGCAGCCTATAAGTGACTAAATTACAAGTAGCATATAGGTCATTGCTTCTATCAAGCAAGCTTTGTAATACAAAGATGTATGGCCTAATTCTTCTCAAAGTTGAAGTTTATACTAATTGAAGATGAGCTGCTTGCTAGTGTCACTGATTGATTATTTCCCACAACTCCCCATGTCAATCTTCTTTCCAATCTTTCTCTAAACTCCTTTTGTAATCATTTTTAACTGTCAACCTTTGCAAAGTTCTCGTCATCTTCTAATCAATACTCAAAATCTGGAGTATAGCAAAACCAGATTGCTATAATTATTTCCACTAGTCATTGTATTTAAAACTCTTGATTAATTCGAAGTATTTACTACCCCTCCCAAATGTTCTAGTAATCAGTTCAATATCTAGATGCTGCATTGAATTATTCTGACAAAGCAGGACAAAATCTACAAGGTCTCAACCTATTTCATGACATTAATACCCAACTTCAATCAAGCAAAGAGTTAGGAAGCTCTATAAACAACAAGACATGAGAGGCCAAAAAGATCTTCTAATTAGTTGCTTACCTCTCTCATTCCCCTCTCCAATCTATTAATTCACTGCGAGGTGCATATAGCTTTGCTGCTCGCTCTTCCGATTCAATGTCATTAACTACACCCCGGCATCTTGGAAAGCCGCAATAACATGCTAGTTGTTCATCAATTGAAAAAAATCTGTAATATAAATATAGAAAGTCAGCACCTAAAGGAAATTTGAAAGAGATGCATACATTTGGACATGAAAAAAACCTGTAATCATATGTGAGTTCCTCCCATCTTTTAATGTCTCTCTTTGCAAATATAATTATATGCTCATCACCATTAACACTTATAACTCTTGAATAGCAATTTGGCTGCACACAAGAAAAAGTAAAATAGGCAAGCAATCAACAACAATATAAAATCCAGACCCTCGAACCAAAAGAAACAAAAAAAAGTCCCAAAGCTGATGTGGCATTACTATAAACTCAGTATATATGCAATGTTAGAGCATATGAAGAATGTGAATGGCTAGACAAAAGTACCAAAGCTATTGTTATGTTATTACTGATAGACAAAAGTACCAAAGCTATTGTTATGTTATTACTGATATTAAAATATACTTGCCAGCATAACTCTCCCAAAGAGTTCGTTACAAGAGAGAACAGTAGTGCTGGGAGTAGAGATTTAGATACTGTCCTAACCTTCAGCATTTTAGTATTAGTCACACATAACTAAGCATCTAATTCATTAATATGATTGGTAGCATGTGAATCTTTACACAGGATTATCACATATATAAGGCTACTCTATATGAAGAATACTTCATATGAGAAACAAATTGCATTTAAAAAAGAAAAATAAAATAAAATAAAAGGCAGTAGCAGATAATACGCACTTCACAAGAGTGGTTAATCAGATGAGCAATGCTTCCAGCCCTTGTCGCATCAATGACTCGTTCATCATCTATCCGAAACATGTAAGTCCCAGCACCCTGCATGAGGAAAGGTACTCAACAAATTTTTGGAGTTGCACTTTGCCATTTCATATGCTAGACATGCAATAGTTACTAAAATTAAACACATAAAAACAGTTTTCTATGTATATCTTATGAACAAAAACAAGAGTGGAAACACAAGCAAACCAATCAGGTACCGCAGGGTCAGAATGCCAAAAGCCCAAAACTAACCAGGAGAGGTAAGCCTAATTGTGGTGTTCAAATATATATATCATTAACAATTTTTCACTAGAAAGAGCACCAAAAAACCTAATGGAAATTAACGCACAATGTGACGTGTGGTGCAACTAAACCAATTATAACTCCACCACATCCTTGAGTGTAATGATATAATATGTGCCAACGTATTTAATATTTTTTATATAACCAAATAATGAGGAGAATTACAATCTAAAGTTTACAAGATCAATAAATTATACAAAAGAAGTGGAATGAACCTTATCTAAGGCAGACACCCAAGCATACAAAATTCTTAGGAATAAAGCTTTGATTGATATCAATGCAAGTTCAAGCCATTCAAAAGTCCATACATTCCTTATTGCGTAGGAAAGACTAAATCTAGATGAAAGTATATATCAAACAGGACTGAAAGGAAATACAAGAGAGAGAGCGAGCACTAACAATGTCAACTCTACATAGCAATAGATAGCAACCAAACATCATGTTGTGGAGTTTACAGGGAGAAGAGAGTAAAGGAGAGAGTTATCCCTTTTTTGTTAGAAAGTTAATCAAACGTAGGAGAGCAGAGAACATGTACTTTCCCCTCAAAATCCTTCAATTTGAGGTAATTGACAAAAATAATTGAAAAAGTAAAAATGATTTTTAAGGCAGAATCTCTCCAACTCCCCTCACATCTTCTCCCCCTGCTGAAAATTGAGATCCAAACAAAGCGAACAGGAGCCCCACCTCTTACCCCTCCTTGCCTCTCTTCTCCCACCATCCAAATGCATAAAAAGTTATCCTCCCTTTATCTAAGCTAATTAGCATACACAACTTCTGAGATATTACAATAATATAATATAATATACAATGACCTTATTGATTCTCTTTCCCTACATAGACAATTACAGAAATTCTTTAACCTGTCTAAGAGATATTGCAAGAATAGAGTCAAAAGCCAGCAAATCCACTACTCTCCTAGGCAAAACCCATTGTATACCAAACACGGAAAGCGCCAAAGACCAAAGATTGTGCACATAAGCACAAAGAAGAAGCAAATGGTCCATAGTCTCCCCATTGTTCTTACACATGCAACACCACTCAGCAATACATATATGACGCCTCCAAAGATTATCCAGAGTAAGAATTTTTCCCCTAGCTGCTGTCTAAGTGAAAAAAGCTACTTTAGTAAGAACCTTGACCTTTCAGAGACTTTTCCATGGGAATCTTGGTGCCCTTAAACATGCAATTTAGAAAATTAGCCACCCATGAATTTAGATGGTCCCAACTCTCAAAATTTTCATAAGTGAATTGGTTTCCTTCATAAAAGTAATTGTTTGCTCCATATGCCCTCAGAATTTGTAACTAACAGAACACCTAATGAGCACCCAAACATATGGAGCATCAAGTATAAAGACATGAAAGGGAGCGCATTGCATTTTCTCATCAACAAGCTTAGTTATGTTAAGCACCACCATTCATTAACTCCAACAAGTCAAATACTTCATCGCATTGGAACTTGATGCTTTCTTCATGTATAACAGAAAGGACAACTTATTCAAAGTAAAAAATATATATTACATTAATAAAAGCAAATACTACTGGAAAACCAATACTATACCACTACTAGAAGAAATTAAACTATAGTAGCACAATCAAAATTAAACAATTATCCAGTTTCCAATTCGGCAAACCTTCATAATACTGGCTAGCTAAGATAAACAATATGGTATCTAAAACTAAGGTGTAAAATTGTAAGGGGACTTCTAGGATTACAAAAGTAAGGGCTTAATCCTCTCATACTCAATTAACTCAGTAGGGAAACAATAATGCACACATATCAATAATCAGACCAATTATTATCTCAAAAAAACACTTACCACCAAGGAATTGTATATAAAGCGTTCTCTCCTGTCAGCTATAGGAGGTCTAACAAGTTCACCAGAGTATTCAATCACCTACAGACAGTAAATTGTATCCTTCACTTCAAACGCTTCTTGCTTTTAAAATGGATCATCATTATAATACTAAGCAAATTACTTTACCATGTCTCCTGCTCTATGTGGATGCTTTGCAAAGATGCCAAATCCATGGATTCCTGATTTCCCTAGAGTAAAAAAATAAAAAAACAAAGCAGCAAAATCCAAAATAAGAAAAATACTCAAAATTATAAAATGCTCACTTGAGCTGTGTATAGTCATTACCTAGTGCTGGTCCCACATATATAACACAATAAAAATGATAGCAAACAATTTATCACAAGATACAGATACATACACAACACAAACAGTCAAATGCCTGTGTTTGAAAGATCCCAAAAAGTAGAAATCAAAAAATTAATGCTAAGAACTCAAGAATACATTCAGCAGATGAGAATGTACACCAAACTAAAAATATGAAAAACTAAGCTGACATGAAACTCTTCATACCCGGAAAATTGGTAATGGATTGCGTGTACTAGGTCAATCCAAGTTATAGAAGCAATTACAAGAAACCTTATTCATGACTTGATTTATCCTTTTAGAGTACAGCATTGAGCATATGTAATAATTGTTCCTCAGATCGTGACAAACTAGTACAATTTTTATTTGATTCGTAAAACAATGAGAGCCAAAGAATTAGACTAACAAAAGCAGGAAACTCAATGAAAAAAATAATTGATGTGTAACTAATAGAAAAAATTGAATACGACACTGGTCTTCCATTTTTTTTTGAAATTCTATTGGAGCATAATTGGTTATGAGAATTAGGCCATCTCACAACTATGACAAAGCACCACTTGCTAAATTCTGTAGAACTGAACAAATGTGGAGCATCATATTTTTTTAAAGAAAAGAATATTGATTCCACGGCATTATCATCAATAATAAAAATATTTGCAATATCAATGCCATAGCCAAACACCACAGTGGAAAAAGTACCATTTACTATACTAGAAATTTAGTATTAAACACCACAGTGGAAAAAGTACCATTTACTATACTAGAAATTTAGTATTATGGTCGGACAATGCACAAGTTAATTAAATCATATGCATAACAAAGACCATCAAAATTGAAGAATAAAATAGCAATAAACAAAATAGAAACAGTTGCCCTATATTATCGTGCAAGGCCAAATTTTTTGTCAAAAATAAAATTTAGGATAGATGATTAAATAATTTAAACATTTAGAAATATCAAAATAGTAATTTAAACATTTTGGAATGCTAGTAATAGAGAATTAAGTTAATAACTTAATGTGCTCATAGAACAATGAGGAATCTTTTATTATTTGAAATAAAAATTCTTATTTGTGTAAAGGAGCAAAAGGACTGCCCATACAGAAGAAGGAAACAAAAAAACACCATCGCCAAAAGCCCCAAAAGTTGAATTAATTTTAACAAGTTATCAATATCAACATAACATATACCACTTGCCTCAATGTGTCACTGGATGGAAGATAACTTACCAGTGAATATAAAAAAGTAGGAAAATAGAAATGACATAATAAATTTATGAAATATATTAACACAATCAGCTAGATACATGCAAAACTAAAATGGCAAGAAAACAGGATAGATAACATTGATTCTTGTGGAAGTTCAGTAAAAGAAAATCAATTCTTACCAAAAGCTAGTCTCTTTCGGAATGTCTCCTTCATGTATGTATATTTCTCAGCCATAGAACGTATGTCTTTAGGAGTATCAAGCTCAGAGGTTTTCAGTCTCTGAAGGGTAGAAGAGAACTTAGAGCCAATGACGCCACTGGAAGGCAGTGAATTGCCTGAAAATGCATGTTGGCTGTAACCACCAACTAAGTAAGGCTGGTTCTGTACAAACAAGCGCTTCAAGGAGGCAGCAGCAAGGGCTTCGGGTTCTTTTCGTCCCCTTCTACCAAAGTAATTGTAAGGCTCTGCCCAAGGACAGGAAAAAATATTAAGACACAACAACAACAACAACAAAAAACAGAATTTAACTAACAAATCCAACAATCATAATATCTAATCACAATCAATCAGCTAAATGTATAAGGAACTATTTAACAGAAGAAATTTATGGGAAAATGCAAAAGTGAATTGGCTGTAAATCAGTAAGGAATAAAGACATGAACAGTGGGAGCCAGAGTTGGAGGGAGAATGGAAGTGCTGATAAGGAAACATGACCCAATTCCATCTATTTTCGACTGCTGACAATTGGAGAGTATTAATCTAACATCCGTTTAATCACTTGGCAAGTGTCAGTAAAACAATCTGGCTAATAGTTTAAGGATTCAAAGTGCAAACTTCCCTTAAAGTAGAAAGTATAGCAATTACTATGTAAAAGCCAAAGCTATTACTATTTCAGGCAAAGCTACCTGGAAGCTGGCACCAAAATAAAATTGACAGAGATAATAGACAGATGCTATTAACAATAAGGAGAAGAAACTGATTACAACAGCATTATAATCACACTTGTATTTTGAGAGAGAGAGCCCCGCAAGAGAAAAGAGATGAACAATTTGTGTGGTGTATTTAGCAACAGTACTATAAATACATATAAAGGTTGTAACCAGTGCACAAAACTTCACTTTTTGAGGATTCTGAGAAAGGTGATTAGTAGGTAACCTTAACTCCTTTTTTGGGAGAAGCTAATTCTTGGACTCAAACACGCAAAATGTCACTTTTGGTGGAAGGCACTTGCCATCACACCTAGTCCAACCTCTAGTTCTATAAATTCCTATACGCAAATATTGAATGTCTACTAACATACCACTGCGAGCACAACCAGACGGATTAGAGGGTGGTGTGTAATCTGAACACTGATGAGAAACTCGCCCAAGACGTTCATCAGCAGCAGAACGCTCATTGGAGGGCTGCCTATGCTTCTTGCAGAAGGAAAGCAGACGAATGCATTGATCTTCTTCATCATCATCTACAGCTAGCAGATATAATCTATCCTCATCTTCAAGCTACATAGAAAATAAATTGATAAATATATAAGCAATATGCAAATAAACCATATGAGAAACATCATTCAAGCCATGGAAAAAGGAGAGGAAAATATACCTCAACGCACAAACCAGCAGCACGAGCACAAAGTGGATGATATGCTGCATAACAAGTATTGTTTGAACACTGTAACCAATTTCCATTGAGAAAGAATTCATAATCAGAAATAAGTAAGAAACACCAGAGATGTAAAATGAATTTTTAAAAAGATACAGAATTTTTTTCTCTTAGAAGTAGGTCAGTGCAGACCAGATTTATATTTTACTATCTAATCATGTTCCAAGCTTTATGTACAATAGAAAATAACCATTGGTTCAGCCTTCTTTATTTGCTTTCCTGTATTTTTCATTCTGAGGGCTGCAATCAGTCAAGGGTGAAATAAAATGAATTCCATTTTTTAGGAAATACATTCTGCTATTCACGTAATTAAATAATTGCGAAAGGATACTTTTTTTATATGTAAAGATCACTAGTCGTTTTAAGCTACGAAAGGATACTTTTTTTTTTTTATAGGTAAAAATAATATTATTGAAAGGAGACTACATCACAAAACTAAACACAAGTAGCCTAAAGAATTACATTTTATAGGATACTTTCAAAAGTGAATTGCATTTTTCTTGTCTGTGCAAACTTGTTATTCTAATAAGGACAGATTGGCAATTAAAAAAATTGTGTTGAACACACACAATTACACTAAGTAACTTTCTAAATAGAGAACAAAACATTACATTAAGTTGTTCTCCCCCAGCATGCTGCTAAGAAATCTACCAGATTTTGTTACCAAAAAAATTTTCAATAATCTAAAGAGCAACATTTCCGCCAAATGATATAAATGGGTTCAGATTTTGTCTCAAGAGTTGTTGAAACAGAAGATCTAGGCTGAAAAAGACGTGAAGAGTTGGATCCTAGAAGATACTGTTCAGGCATGGTTTTTTAATTACCTTCATCCCACGAGTTGGGGCTTGGTCTCACTCTCTCCTATATTAAACTCTAGCAATCTCCCATGCACAGAGTAAAATCTTGCACACAATAACTTTCTTTTACAACTTCAGTTAAATGTTTACATAATTGGTGCATTCTTCAAACTAAATAAATAAATTTTGTATGGGAATGCTAAAAGTTTGAAGTTGGTACTAATGGAAAAATGACGAGGATAAGCAAAGAACAATTTGACAGACTCCATACAGAGATAAGAGGATAAGCAAAGAAGTAGACATACTTAAGTGGAGCTACCATAACGCAAACCATTAAATGTGAAAAAGATAAAATTGAAATTAAGCCCCACAATGAACTTACTTGAATGCAAGCTCCATAAGACACACCACAGATGCTACATAAAAGCTTCCAGCGGTCCTGTTTAAACAAGCAATAAATAAATGAACAGATAAAGGACTGGTGGAAAAGGAAACAAACTTTGCTGAATGTTGAAGATTCAATTGTTAAAATTTTTAAGTTCCTTAGTGAAAAATTTAAATGTCACAACAGAAATTTACTTAATCTTCACAAAGAAAAGATCACAAAAGTCAGTTTATTAATTTAAAAATAATAGTAAATAAATAAGCAAAGGAAGGTCATAGGAATATGACTATAATATATACCTTATTGATTCTACTTAGCCCATCAATGGGCTCCATTCTTTTGACATCAGATAAGCAAGTTTCTGCAGCAGATTTGGTGAGTTAAAACTAAAAAATAAAAATAAAAGATCTAGATAACCAAAAATGTGAACTATACACAGACGAACCAGGTATCCATATTGCACACGCCAGATGAGCCCAGCGCCCATCAGTTGTAGGCTTCATTGCACCCCCTAAAGGAAAGTTATTTCACTGATTCAATGTTGCTTTGTCCATGGCTTTAAGTAAAAGAAGTTCTAATGATATCTAAGTACCTATTACTGGACAAAGGCAGCAAGGTGGCGGAGGGTTGGGAGCCCCTGGTCGACATAAGTTGCACAACCATAGCACTCCATCAACAGGTTCTAATTCTCCATAACATCTAGCATGGACCTAAGCAAACAGAAAATGAAAATATAAGTAACATGTACGCTAGTGCTTTTGCTAAATATCAAAACAACCAGAAGAAGGGATTCTCAAGATATGAATTAAATAATCAAGCAGAGGAAGAATCATCAAAGACTACAGTACAGAATGAGCAATTTGTTTTTACTAACCATAGATATGATCTTTAGATAGGTAAAAAGAGCTTACACTCTTGTATGGGATTGAAACTGCGGCCTCATCCTCCACCCCAAATTTATGAAGGGCAGGTATACCATTTGGCCTAAAGACCATAGACACTAACAGTAGATATGATGTAAACAACAAAACCTTAGTCCCAAAATTTTGGGGCAGCAAAAGATCCTCAACAGACTAATCGCAACTGGCCACATGTATTCTTCTCCGCCATTCTATCCTATCCAAAATCATATTTTTGTTATCTCTTTAATTAACATGTCCTTTTTTACCACTTCTACTAGTGTTATTTTGGGTCTTCCTCTACCTTTTTTCATTCACTCAACTTGAACCAAATCATCCTTCCTTATTGGGAATTAATTGTTCTCTTTTGCACATGAACAAACCATCTCAATCAACTCTCCCTCATCTTTTCATCAATAGAAGTCACCCCTTCCTTTAACTAATTTCTTCATTTTGTATCCTATCTTTTCTTGTATTTCTACTTACCCATCTTAACTTAGTAGATATGATGCAAACATCTAGTACTTAGACCAAACACTGTACTTATATGATCCTAATATGCAATGAAAATTGCATCAGATAAACAAATAAAGCCCTTACCATCATTCTGCATTTATCACATTGCAGGAAGAGATTGTTTTCGTACTCCTGTAAACAAAACAGCCTCAATTAGCCGAACCACATATGCATCAAAATCATTTTAAAAAATCCAAGTAGACTGGGAAAAAATGAAGCTAGGGGGTGGGGACAAAGGAATTCCAAATCCCCACCCAGAAAAAGGCAAATATATCAGCTCCCAAAGATAGGAACGGGCTTCCTAAGAGATGAAAAGAATTCTAAATTTTATAGTTAACAAAATGAGATTAACAAGGACAGCAAGCAAAACAGTCAACAGGCGAATTTTATAAAAAAAGTGTCAATGATGAATAATGCAAAAGAAAATTGGCTTTTACCTCATCCATGTGGCAAACACTGCACTTGTCAAGGTCTTTCCACTCAACACGAACAGGTCTGTAACCAACAGGCAGGTCTTGATGTCGTCTAGAGGCTAACTTGGACATAGATAATTTAGAAGAGAATCTAGATTTAGACAAACCCTGTCAACATCATGGGCACTGATTTTAGGCTAAATATTAGAGCATAAAAAACAAGGAAGATCATAAGTTTAAGTGATAACAATGACATATTCTCAATGGATCTCAAACAGTATCAAGATAGTATAAAAATGAACAGAGTCATATTTGCCAGCTAATTATTAACAGAGAACTACTGACTAAGCATCAGGAAAGGTTTTTTCATATCAAAAATGACTGTTAAATATAATTATTCCTTGCCATGATAATTCTTTTTTCTTTTTTTTTTACTAGTCCCTGCCATGATAATTCATGCAAAACATAGGTAGAACTATAAGAAATAATAGAACTATTCCATCAAAATCAATAGGTGCACACCTTCTAATAAACCACACATGCAAAACACTAAATTACTCTAGAAGCTAAAGGTAGAAATCATGGAGGTGTTCAAACTATCGGTCATGTTCAATCAACAGTAGTGAGTCAAATGATCCTCAGAATGCAAAGGCATGCACCTTTTAACGTGACTCAATACAATTGGCCAACTTGACTTAGGATACATGCAAAGGTTTGGCAGAGATTTGCAGACTTCACGTGGAGCTCCCTAAGCAATTTGAAATTAAATTAAAAAAATATGATTATGGTGAGTGATGAATTTATGTTCATAAATATGTGGAAAAATATTAGGAGTGGTTGGCAATGCTTTTTAGGGTGGGAAACTAGCTGTAGGCATAGAAAATTTCATTTCTAGCATGACATGTGGTATGAAGATTTGGCTGTAAAACATCTTTCCTGATTTATATATGCTAGCATGTGATAAGGATGCTTCAGTAGCCTCCTATTGGATAGAAGCACTGAAGAGTGGGCTTGCTTTTAGAATCCTACTCATGTTAAAAGCATTTCAAGAATGATAACTGTTACTTCTTTTATTTATCATACTCGTACTTACCAACAGATAGACAGGAAGATAGAATGTGTTGGAAGCTGTAACAGAGTAGCAAGTTTGAGATCCGATCTTTCTATGATGTTTTGAGGGTTCTGATAACAATTATTCTCCATGAAGAAACATTTGGAGAGCTAAGGCTCCTAAAAAAGTTGCATTCTTTGGGTGGACCAATGCTTGGGGCAAACTATTGATAGTAGATTATCTTATCAGGGGCCATATAGTTGTTGTAGACTGATGTTGTATGTGTAAGAGCTCTGAGAATACAGTTAGTCATCTACTTCAACATTGTCAATGCTGTCTTTATTCAGAGTGCAGTAAATAATGCCTATGACAGTTTGAGTTGTTAGAATGTTGTAAAGGGAAGTTCAGACAACATAATAATGTTAATATTTGCATAGTTGTTCCATTGTGCCTTAGGTGAACAATTTGGAACGGACGCAATGGTCAGGCTTATAAGGAGGTGGAGAATATGGTCTTGTCCATTAAATATCATTTTTTGAGAGGGTTTTTTTTTTTTTTTTTTTTTTTTGATAGGTAAGAAATTTTGTATTAAAAAGAAGCTACTCAATCAAAGAGATGAAGTAAAAGAAGAAAATATGTACAAGCAACAAAGGAAAACAAAATAACTTATGTACAAGAAAAAAGTGAATCTAAAAACAGCAGAATGGATTTCGAAAAAGTAGAACCCCACGCACGAGACCAATCAAACGATGTGCTTCTAATGGTGCTTTCTCTCATAATTCTTTTTTGATTTTATTGATTATATGAATCACAGAGTGTAATTTTTTGTGTGCCTCTTGCACACTTCCTGTGTACTAGATTCTCTCATTTTGGCAACAAATTTCTGTTACTTATAAAGGATGTCAATGATAGAGAAAATGTCAAAATAGCTTCTTGATACTTGGTATCAGGTTATTTGGATCTCAGAATGTCACCCACCAAGTAGAAATCCAAACACTGATGAGTAACAATAATCAATTAATCCTTACAATCATGAAACAACAATCCTAAGACCACCTTTTGATATTGGTTGCAGATCCTTATTATTTATTATGCCTAAACTGCTTACAAGATGAACTATTAATCATAATACTGAAAGTAGCTACCAATTGCATAAGTCCTTAACGCAGCATAGGCATTTAAAAAATAGCGCACAATCAATCATAGTACTGAATGCTTCACTAAACTCAATATAAAACTCATTCATGTGTACTGATTTCCATTCATTACGTGCTTCTTTTCCAAAACAATTTGTCTGGATCTCCATAATGAATGGGAAAAATTACTGAGCTACCTAAACATACAAAAATAGTCTGCTCAAAGTGTGAAAGCCATAGAGCTAATACAACTATAGGACAAAAGTTGGGGAGCAGGGAAAAAGAAAAAGAATGTATGTTGGAGGGGAGGTGGGGATGGAGCCAAAGAAATGAACTCAATATGCATGACATTATTTTCACATAACCATCTTGAACATGTTCATATTACTCTATGTCAATGAACCCAACCAATGAACTCTGATGAACATGGCTTGCATATGTAATAACTACAATTATATTAGTGGTCATCAACAAAGTAACCAATTGTAATTACCAACAAAAATTAGCATCACAATATGTAAAAGCCCAAACAGGAAACCCAGCCTACCATATCATACCACACAACAAGCTCAATACAATACCATGTTGACATACCCATACTACAAACCCAAACATACCAAACTACAGCTATTTATGTGATTTCAGATGTTGTACCCGTTCTGACAAAAAATGCAACAAAATATTCTCCATTTTCAGAACACATTTATATTAGAAATATAAATAAGCAACTATAATGCCAAACATCAAATGAATTTAAAGATTTATTCATTTCCATATAATTGCAATGCAAAGGTAACAAAATAATTAGCTATATGTGAACCAAGATACAGTGCCACTTCTAGAGTTGAATAATTTACTAGACATGGACATAGCAAACATCCAATTGAGAAGAACAGTTGGAGTTAATTGCAAACTATGAAAATTCAACAGCAATATCATTTTTGACAAAAAAATTTGACCTGTATAAGCTTCACAACTTCAGGATTGGAGAAACCAAACATATCAGAACCAGTTTTATCAATCTTTTCTCCTCCACCGTCAGCACCAGAACCATCAGAGCTACTTGTTTCTATTTTCTTTATCCTCTTGTATATTTTATTCCAGCAATCAGATGGAGTGGATCCCTCAAACTGTAAGGGAAAATAGAAAGAGAAAAACTTACATACATACACTTATGAAAAAAACACAAGCAAATCTATCTATACAAATCAAACTACGCAGTAATGCAAGGGCAACCACATTTGTGCAATGATATTGAAAAAACAAAAAAGAAACAAAGTTTATGCTTTGGCCTTATACAAGGAAAGAAAGGGGATGGTGGAAATTTTCCATTGAAATAGATGATAAAACAAAATCTGAAATGAAAACAAACCAATGTGGATTCATTAAACATTTCATAGAACTTCCCAGTCATTTTCACCCATTTTAATAACTTACTTTCCCCAGCAATATCACCCGAATCAAGAACATATGGCAAATTTATTGTCTTATGAAACATGTGAGAATGTGTTCAAAGATGCACATAGTGAAATGTTTAGTTCTAGGTTATAAAAAAAAAAATACGATACCTGATTCAGTGATGCAATAGCATACCTACTGTCATCACTGATCTACAAGATAGATAAACTCGTGAAAAAGTGCAAAGAAATAAACATAAACAATGTCTAATGCAACAAAAGAATCAGAGTGACCATTAATTCATACATACAGTTCATTTCATTGAATTACACACTCACCTGCTCTCCAGTATCCGATGTCACTCTAAATAGAGGTCGAATCTTTGATTCAGCATCCCTTAACACTTCCATCTTATATAAGGCGCATGTACTGGGATCTGAAACACAAAAGCAAAAATGTTATGAAACTGAAATCATAATGATGATGATGATCAAATAAACTTAAAATATAAATCACGTCAATATGACTGTGATAGGGAAAAAATATATAAACGCTTTCAAATATGCTCCACCAGTTATTGAAGTAAACTTCCTCATGGCAGTATATCCTTCAGGCCAAACAAATCTCTCATCCTGGAAATGTTCAGAGTCCTTGACAATCTTTCCTGCAAGATCATTTCAGATGCCATTGAGCAGAATGGTGGTCTCCAAAACCCATCAATAAAATAATTCAAATACTCTTCTCTAAATGCAGTTTAACAATTAATAGCAAAACTATTGGATCCCAAAAGGATAATATACAAAAAGGATCCAAACAAGTATTTTCTTTCTTGACTGAACATGTCAAAGTTAAAAGTTTAAAAAAATGATAGAGCCATGTCTTACAAATAATGCTTTAGTCACAAACATGATGTGAAAATTTAGAGACCACATGAGACAAGCATGCTATACAACGTTTAGCTCACAGTAAGCAGCAGTTTAAAAATATAGAGAATTACCAAGGCTTAAAATTTGCACATCCCCAATTACATAGGGAGGAGTTCCAAGGCCCTGCGTTGCTCCCTGAATCCCTGCATCTTCAATGCAATCTTCACCTGTATCTGTACTCGCTCCATCATCTTCACTTGCGCTAACATTATCAGTGGTAATACCATTTTGCAGCTGTAGCATTCTTCTTGGAAGCTTTTGTTCGCTCAAATACCTATTAAAGCCACAGGATTGCAATAATTGATGTGAATGAATTGATTGGAACAAAATACATAATAGAAACTAAAAATACCCAACAAAGTACTTGTGGTTAAACCCATACTTTTAAAATGATAGAGCGAAGATCAAATGGTCTGGATGAAGGAACATTCAGAGAAATACAATGCAACCAGAATACTTTAAGAGCCATATGAAGTTACTAAACAACTAAATATATCCAATATATGTAGTTTTTTTTTTTTTGATAAGTAATATATGTAGTTTATTAAGATCTTAAAGCTGAAAAGCCATTTTTTTATAGTTTTTTTTTTTTTTTTGATAAGTAATATATGTAGTTTATTAAGATCTTAAAGCTGAAAAGCCATTTTTTTATAATTTTCCACAAGATACAAGGCAAGTCAGCAAGTTTAGCCATTACCGGGAGGGAAAAATAGATCCTGGAAACATGCTTCCCAGTTCAATGAACAATATTTCACACTTTATTCAAACTGCAATTACATAGAACATATTTTACGAGGACAAGCACTAACCAATACAATAATCTCAAAAGGAATTTTTGAAATAAAGAAAATCTGCAATGAAATAAGCATGATTTATACTAACAAAAATCATATATAAAACCAAGTCTAACTCCATGAAAATCCTAGAGTAGGCATGTTAAGCTTATGTAAGAGAAGAAAGATGGGGCTTGCATTAAATTCAGTGAAAAAAATTTCTCCCATCACTTAAGCCAAAAAGAACTCACGTAAGTAAACTTACGTTTTTGCTTCTTCCAAGCCTCGAATGAAACGAGGTTTCTTGCACTTCAGGTGGAAAGAAGAAAGGAGTCCCTTAAGAAATGAGATAGCCTGCTTCACTTTTATCCTGGATAATAACAAGAAAATAACCATGATGTCAGCTTAAAAGAAATAGGTCTCACATATGCCTTTAATAAATTTGTTAGTGCACAATGCAAATGATAAACAAAAAATTTCCTTCAAACTTGAAAAGGATCACAAACCTTGCAAAATCATGTGTGCCAAAAAACTGCACCGGAACTGACCCTCCACCTGAAAGTTTGCTTAAACCCTTACGATCACGGATGAGGGATTCCTTCACAACAATTGCTGGCCACATTGCATGACCTGCACTAAAACAATTGAAATAAGTTGGTGTGAAATTAATCAATTAGAAAAGGCCTGCATAACGATAGTAGTGAAATTTACATAGCATAATAAGCATATCATGACCTGAAAAATAATTTCTAGAAAAATTAAAAAACCAAGAGTCAAGCAACACTTGAAGAAATGACAAAGATACAATAAGAACCACATCATAAGGATTATTAGAAACATAGTGATGTGAAATGACTAGTGTCCCAGAAATTTATATGACTAATTATTTCATTTTTAAAAAAAGCAGCACATTTTGAAAAGCCATGTCATTTGCTAGTGATATAGCACATTGTAAAAGCTTTTGTACTATCTCATCAGTGACTTTATGTAACAGCTCAGCACTGCACTTTTACATAAATATAGCAAAAACATGACCAAATCCACAAAAACACTGTAATTGACTTCTACGAGCAAGTAGCATTGATGTGTAAGAATCAATCTTAAGTCCAATATCCTATATGAGGTATCTTCCAATGTCTATCTCAAAACAAGTTCTCTAGGCTTCTCTTTTTTCTTTCTCGTTTTGGTCCACACACACACACAACAAAAAAACAAACAAATATTAAGCACTGACCAGTAAGCTTGGCCCATATGATATCCCCAGGGTCAAGCTCTTGGCAGTCATACAAACTCGCAGCCAACACAAGCATCTCATTGTAATCATACACATCACCATCTGTACTCGTAACACTGCAAGTCAAGTTCAAACGCTGCATCTCTTCGTGGGAAATGTAGAATTTAACTTTCTCGTTTGAAAGAATTAATTCTTCTTTATCACTATCTTCATATTCTACCTGCATTTTTATTTCATTCACAAGATAATCAGAAACTATCAACAACCTGAATATCCAAACAATTAAAATAATACGAAAGAGAACCCATACATGATGTCGATTAGACTCTGGGGTGTAACCCACAACTCGACCAGAATACCAATCAGCATCCAATGGCCAATAAACCTGTACTCAACAAAAACCTAATTTTATTCCATAACATTTCTAACATTATCAAATTCAATAACACCAATTCTCGGATTAGGAAACAAAAAACTTTAAAAAGCTTACAAAGAGCTTGCCTTGCATTGTAATCCAATAAACGTTTTTGGCTCAACATTGTCGAAACTCAACCTGATCCAATTACACCAAATCTTCAAATTCAAATTCAAATTCAAAATTGCTTCGAGAATTGGAAAGACAGTATGAAGTAAAACCAAAAACACGCACTGACCTGATCCATCGCTTAGTGGTAGGCGAATCCGACAAAACCTTCTCGCAATTCTCCAAATTCCGCTTCCTTTTCTTCAAATTACTACCATTAGCATCAACATTAGCATTACTACTATTATGAATTCTACAATCCCTCAATCGCGGCCGATCGAGGCTACGCAAGACGCTGGAATCCACGCCCAATTTGACAAGCTCACTACTCCCTAACCTATGCTTTTTCTTCTTCTTCTGATTCGCATTTAACAACAGTGTATCCACCTTCGATTCCTGCGCTTCGAACTCCTCGTCGTCGCGAGAGATTAAGGAGCGGAAAAAGGAAGGGTTCGGAAGGGAATGGCGGAGGCGCTTACGGCGGCGAGTGTAGACGTAGAGGAGAGGAGGCTTGTTGAGAAGAGAAGACGAGGAGAGGTTAGTATTATCGTCTAAATTGGTGGCGACAAGCTTCCTAGCTTTGATTTTCTTGGACATTAAAGCGGAGGAGCCGCTGGCGGTGACGCGGCAGGGCGAGGTGGCGGAGTAGACGTGGTCGAGCGGGAGGTACCGAACGGGAGTGCCGTCTACGGTGGCGTCGTCGTCGTGGAGATGTTGGGGCTTCTTCAGAGCAAGTGCCATTGTTAGAGAGAGAGCAAAAGTGACGAAAATGGAAATAAGGGTTTGGGTTTGGGATTTTGCTCTCTCTCTCTATGTTTTCTCTCACACGAATAGTGTGGGAAAGAGATAGAATGCGAATGTGAATGTGAATGTGAATGAAAGCTTTTCGAAATTTTGGGAAAGGAGTGTGCGTTAGGGTTTTAAAGTGGGGATTGGGAAGGATCGGGTGTTTTTGGAGGGAGGAATTTCGCCAAATTTATCGGTTTCCCGCCGTGTGTAAAAGGTACAATTAAAAAAAGGGGAGATGGATCATAGATGAACGGAATCTATATATGGGTACTTGTTTCTTTTATATGCATGATAGTGATAGTTCAGTTGGTTGCATGTTTTGGTCATAAATTTTCTATATATATATATATATATTTTTTTTTTTAGAAACAATAATTAGATGATTTTTTTATAAATAAATGATATTTTTTATTTGCTTATAAAATGCAAATTTTTGTATATTGGAACTGTAAGCACGTCTAACAGGCTAAACCCACTTAGAATAGTAAATATAGGTTAGACATCTTGATACAATTAATTTGTCAGGGCATTAGAAATGCTAATGCCAAATCTAAGGAAAATTTGGCATCTTAAGACTGTGTTTGTTTTGGTGGTAAATGATTTCAGGAAATCATTTACCACCTCAGCCCACTGTTTGGAAGACAAGGAAAATAGCATTTTCCAGAAAATAAGCTTCAGTTGACCAAAATTTTCACCTTTGACCCGGAAATGATTTTACGGTTTTAATTTCACTTCAAATCATTTCCGGAAAAGAGAGAACCAGAGGGAGAACAAACCACCAGCGAGAGAGAGAGAGAACGAACCACCCCGAGCTTCGATCCACCACCACAGCCCATCGTCGGCGTCCACGATCTTCGACTTTGCCAGCGCCACGAACAGACGAACTGACGAACCCACGATCTTCGACTTTGCCGGCGGCGCGAACCCACGATCTTCGACTTCGCCTTCGCACCACAAACTGATCTTCGACTTTGCCGGCGAACCCAGAGCCCAGATTACCACCGAAGACCGATCCAACGAAGATCGCACCCCACCGACGAACCCACGAGGCTTCGACCTTCGAACCATTGCCTTCGACGACCCAGCGCTTCGACCCGGAGCTCGTCGTCGACCCAAACCCAGACGGCGACCCATCGCTCTCTTCCTCGATCTCGTCAACGACTCAGTTTTTTTTTTTTTTTTTTTTTTTTTTTTTTTTTTTTTTTTTTTTTTTTTTTTTTTTTTTTTTAAAGTTTGATTGTTGTTGTCGTTGTTGTTGTGTTGTTGTTGCCGAAATTTTTTGTTGTTGTTGTTGTTGTTGTGTTGTTGTTGCCGGAATTTGTTGTTGAATGGTTAGGAAAATAGCATTTTCCTAATACAACCAAACACATAAAAATATTTTCCAAAACAATTTTCATAATACAACCAAACACTTAAAAATATTTTCCTTTTCCGGAAAATAGCATTTCCGGAAAATAGGTATTTTCCAGAAAATATTTTACGGGAACCAAACGGACCCTAAGTCTCAAAAACTCTTGCATCAGGGAATTGTAAACAGCAGTATTGCAAATTTTTTTGCAATACTGCTACTATACAATTCTAAACATAGAATTGCACTGTTCATAGTATTGCAAAAAAAAAAAAAAAATTTACTCCTCCTTTCTCCCTCGAAATTTCTCTCTCATCCCTCTCATTTT
The DNA here is from genome assembly GCF_002906115.3 of Quercus suber. Lineage (NCBI taxonomy): Eukaryota > Viridiplantae > Streptophyta > Magnoliopsida > Fagales > Fagaceae > Quercus > Quercus suber. Next base: position 67,357 of record NW_027070132.1, read on the forward strand.
TTATGTTCTCTTCTCTCTCTTCCTTCTCTGTTTTTCCATTTGCTCTCTCATCTCTGAAGCTTCATCTCCGAAATTTCTCACCCATCTCACACGGCCTCTCTCTCATCTCTCATCGCACACCTCTCTCTCATTGCGCCGGTGCTAGGTTTTGGATTTTTAAGGTTAGAGGTTGGATCAGCGTGGATCGGCGAGCTAGGTTTGGATCATTGGGCTGGGATCGGTTGATGGTGGGTTTGGATCAGTTGATCGATGGGTTTGAAATGGTGGATCTTTTGATCGGTGGGTGGATCGTTTAGGTTGATCATCGGTAGCTCCGGTGATGATTTTTGGGTATTTTCGACGACCTGGGTTTCAAATCGGCGGCATGGGTTTGTTGATCGGTGGCTTGGGTTTACTAATCGGTGGCTTGGGTGGTCGGTGTGGTGGCCGTTGTTGGCTCCAACTGGTTTGATGGTTTGTGTGTGTATGGCTCTATTGATGGTTTGTGTTTGTGTGTCTGTGGCTTTGTTGATGGTTTGATGGCTTGTGTTTGTGTGTGTGTGGCTCTCTGTGTGTGGTGATGGGTTTGGATAGGTTGATCGGTGTATCATGGGTCTGTGTGTGTGTGTTGAACTGGTGCAAGGGATTGAGGGAGAGAGAGGAAAAAAAAATTGACTGTTGAAAAGCCCAGGAAAATGTGACAGTTGGAAAGAAATAATAAAGAATGATTAAAAAATAATATTTTAATAAAAATAGAGTTTTAGGATGCTGGAAGTATTGTAAAATGGTATGGTATAATGATAAAGTAACTTTTTGGAATGGTAAAATATAGTAGAATTGGCATTCCCTAATGCTAATGCTCTTAGAGGATAAGCTTCTGATGTCAACTTTAATGTACTGGTATGATTTGAGCTTTAGATGAATGGGTAAAAGTTAGACAATTCAATGAAGAAGAATAGATTTTTAGAATTAACACTTCCTTAGGCTTGGTCAAAGAGCAGTTGTTCATAGATTGTTCAAGTCTTAATCAAATGATAGTGCTACACAATGTTTTTATTTCCTTTTAGCTTTTCATCCCCTTTCTGTTGAGGCTTCCTTTCTTTTATATAGTTAGCTGAATTGCATCTGAGCCCTCCACTTGTATAGTCACTGACCTTCCTTTGGATGCTTATTCCATTAAGGTTTTGCTAGAAGTGGTAGAGTGTGCTGCAAGCTATTAAGGCACTGTTCAGAGGTCATTCCTCCATTAATGTGGCTAGATAAGTTGGTGCAATGCATTGAATGCGAAGGTAATGGTTACTTTGTCAAGATACTTCCCTTCTTATCTGCTTCTATGCCTCTACTGTCTTCTTCGGTATCCTGTTATCTAGTGCAAGTGGTCTGCCCAACAATTCCCAAGGAACGCTCGCTCTTTGGGCTCCTTGGAAGGTCGGTCTCTTCATGGTTCCTCCTCAGATTCTCATCCACGTGTTGGGTAAGGACTAATGCGTGGGTGGGCCCTTCCCCTTCCTCGGACTTGGCCCACGGGCTTTATTCTATACTTGGATCTTACCCCTCCCACAAGAACCTTAAAAAGCTATATAAGCAAAGTACCAGAGTTGTTACAAGAATGAGAGATTTTGGACTCTGGCTATAAATTTAATACTTAAAAAAAATATCAATTGTATTTGTACATCTAAAAGAAATTTCATTTTGTAAGTTTTACTTTGATATTTAAATCGTCTCTTGTAGTGTTCATTTTATTCAAATACTTATATCACCAACTTAGTTTGTCACAAAACCGACATATGTAGTATCAATATTAACTTTTTTTTAGTGGTAAAAGTAGTATCAATAACATTCTAACTTTCTAATCAAAAGCAAATATATATATATATATATGTTAAGGTTCAAAATGTAATAAGGAGTCAGGCCTTTAAAAAATGGGAAAGACCCAACCCATGAAGGTAAGGAAAAATGGAAGAAAGACTTGGTCCTTAGAAATAAAGAAGGGAGGAGCCCGGCCCATAGAGAGAAAATAATAAGTTATGGGCCTTAGGAAGAAATGAGGTGCTAAAGGAAGCATGGGCTAGAGACTTAAGCAAGAGGTGGCATCTAAGGAAGCCCAAAATGGAGGTAGGCAAGAGCTAGGTTGGAATGACATAAGATCTGCCAGCCTTAGGGAGGGATCGCCGAGGAAAGACTAGCATATGGGATCCCGAACATGGACAACTCAGAATGGTATGCTCGTGATAAAATGAGGGCACGAAAGACAAAGGGTGTCCTGTCAAAATCAAGTGTCCACAACCAAGGAAAGGATGATGGGGACAGTTGGTGATTTTGAGACCAGCACCTGATGAAGAAACCTAGGACCTCGGGTAAAGAAGAGAAGGAGAACCAAGAAGGAAAGTGGTCAAGAGCCTTTCCGGCTACACTATCATCAAGAAGGGATCCGCCCCATCTTAAGAAAAGAAACAAGACATGAGAGGTCAACATTAGAGCCTCAAAGCTTTGAAATGTCATTTTTAAAGGCCTTGGGGAAAGAATAAGAAACCTTGACCTTGGAGAAGCATTTGGACTTACTTAGAAGGGATCTCCCACAAGAGGAAGTCAGCAAGGGAGCTTTAGATTGTTAAAACCCATAGAAGTGAAATAAGAATGAAAAGGGTAAAGGGCCAACCACCAAAGCTTTTAGATATAACATGAGTTCTAGTACCCAACACACAAAAGAGAATGATGATTGATGTTGAGGAGCATCCAAGTAGCACTATAAAAGGGGCAAAGCACCAGCCAAGAAGGGCATTCAGCAAGAAGCATTTAATTTACTAGAAAGAGAGTTGTGAGCTTGAAATAGAGTGAAGAGTGAGGTACTATAAAGGATCCTACAGAAAAAATCCTTAAGGATACACTTTGATTTAAAGGGATTCAATCTTTACAATTCTTGGAAGCCCAAAGAGAGCTATCTAAGTTTGTGATTTTTAAACTTTATTGAGTTTTGTGATATATACCAGCAGAGTAGGACCTAATGTATTCAAACACTTAATATAATGAAACATAATATCACTATATTTTGAGGATCTCTGACTTTTTTTTTTATTTGCACTCTTTTAGTTCACTTGCTATTCCTTAGTTATTCATTTAACCAATATATATATATATATATATCTATGCATATTTGTGTTGTAGAGCTCATGTCTTGTGCACAGATTGGCTCGTAAATGGCCCAACAAAGCCGCAGTGCGTCAAGCCTAATCCACCAACTATCTACACCATCTTTTGGAGGCCCAGGATCCCCTCAAACCATTGGGCTTGGGCTCTATCCAAAGAAGGAACCCACAATATATAAAACGCTAATTTATACAACTTGAATAATGTCTCTAATTGTATTATCCTTTAAGCCTCAAGCAATCACCGCGTGATCCACATCAATAAACTATCCAAATTTATAAGTATTAAAAAAAATTAAAACTAAAAGCAAAAATCACTACATGTATATTAATATATATACACATGTAAAAATAATTAATTTAATAATTAAAAATTTAAAACGAAATTAACCAAAAATCTCAATTCATAAATTAAGAATGTGGGGGGAGAAAAACCCAGCCCAACTTATTGGGCCCAAGGCCCTGAATGAGGAACACTCTTCATCCGAGGAGATGGGGCTTTCAGTCGGATGCCCACGCCAATGGGGGATGCCTGGAGATGAACACGTATTCCATCCGAGGAGATGCTCATATGTCCGAGTAGTCATGAGCCCTCGGATCCGAAGAGGTTTGATCAAGCACGAGTATGGGAGGTTCAAGTGATCTATTTGACAAGTGTCAAGAGGGAGAGGAACCTCGGACACACATAAAGATAACGGCAACGGAGAAATATCAAGGAGGCATACTTCAACCACCACATTTAATGCACTGTACCTACCTTTCTGGCCGCATTTATG
>NW_027070132.1:80934-114149 GCF_002906115.3 Quercus suber
ATGTGGGGGGAGAAAAACCCAGCCCAACTTATTGGGCCCAAGGCCCTGAATGAGGAACACTCTTCATCCGAGGAGATGGGGCTTTCAGTCGGATGCCCACGCCAATGGGGGATGCCTGGAGATGAACACGTATTCCATCCGAGGAGATGCTCATATGTCCGAGTAGTCATGAGCCCTCGGATCCGAAGAGGTTTGATCAAGCACGAGTATGGGAGGTTCAAGTGATCTATTTGACAAGTGTCAAGAGGGAGAGGAACCTCGGACACACATAAAGATAACGGCAACGGAGAAATATCAAGGAGGCATACTTCAACCACCACATTTAATGCACTGTACCTACCTTTCTGGCCGCATTTATGTGGACAGGACACCTGAACAGTGCTTTCTCAGCTACCGCCACTCACATAAGGCTAAAGGTGGGATGATGGGACATGTACTCAAGTGGGAGCCTGGATGATGAACAAGTGGACGTAGGAGATGTAAGAAGGTAATGCTATATAAGGGAAGGGTACCCCTGATAGAAGGGGGAGGAAAAACAGGAGAGAGAAAGGAGATATTAGATGGTTGTAGCTCCAGAAATAGTAACCTTTGATTATCAATGAAAAACATCTCTTCGGACAGAATACTCATATTAGTCCGAGAGCACATTAATTCAACTTCTCGCATTGGTGTTGTTGTTTAATACTGTTATTTTCATTATTTGCCTAGCCCTTTCGCCCACTCTCTACAAAATTTATTGTTTTGGGCTCAGTGGGTTCCGAATCCATACCTCCTTGGGCTTGGGCCGCAAAAACTGACCCTACAAAGAACAATCCAAATTTGTGAACATTTAAAACATATGAAAATCAATTTAAGCAAAGAGAGACTTCCATAGGAATTTGGACCAATAAATCTAATTTATCTCAATATTATAAGCTAGTCCCTATGTAAAAACTTTTTTAGATGCTTCTTTTTCTGTTGTATCCAATTTCATGTTGACAACAAAATTTGCTTTTAAAGAAGCTAGACTACACATAACAAAGCGCCAAACGAAAACCATGATTGTCAACAACTTTATAAGCCATCAATCAAAGGTCTACAACAGCAAAATAAAAAATCAAAATGAGATGACTGAGATTCATAGGGACAAAATTTTAGAGAAATATCATATCATATACTGTGTAATAAAAAGGCAAAAATGAGAAGTTTAGGTGAAAATGAAATGTTGAAAATATCAATAAGATGGCATAGGATGCATGTTTATCCAAGGAAAAAAAAAAGAAAAAAGAAAAAAGAAAAAACAACAACAACAAAATGTAGCCTTAGGTTAGTAGTTATAGGGCACTAGGACATAAGGTGCTTAGATTTAAACTCATTAGGTTTCTTGCTGGTTGTAGTTGTATGGCACCAACTGTCTAATTTTTTTTTTCAAAGAAATTTAATAAAATTTTACGCAATTTAATGCAAGCACTTAGCGTAACCACAACTTTTAAGCATTATACAATATAGTACATATGATATGATGTATGTTGTATTGCTTGAAGTCAATTATATCTTAGATGAACACCTAGCCTAGCTCCACCAACATAACAACACCTAAATATGCTACCATTTTCACACATGCATTCTGATTGTATATTTAGAGGTGTTTTTTTCTCTCTCACACACATATATATATAGAGGTTTGGAAATTGTTGAAAGGGGTTTAGCTTTTTGTTCTCTGTCTCATTTAAAAAATAAGTAGCTTTTAACTTTTTTAACACATTTAATATAAAAGTTATAAAAACTATATTTTTTAATACTTCGTAAATAAATTACCAAAAATAAACAATTCCTAATCGGACACTTAGAGTAATCCAAAGGAGTTGTACATTTTTTTAAAGTATTTTGAAATGAAGTTTTTTAGAACCTAAACTTACCCCCTAAATTTTTTTTGATTGAATTTCAAAATATGGTTTAAAAATGTAATGATATGGATATTATAAATCTCGTTTTTTATTACTCTTTTATAATTTTGGTTTTTTTTTTTTCCCTTACCTACCAACTTCCTATTGTCGCAGATCACTACTTTGATGATTGCAGATATAATTTTACGTATGGGGCTAAATTAAGTTCTTAGTACATAAAACCAAGTGAAAAATTCTAGGGATTTGGATCCTCTCCATTTCACTATGAAATGGAGAGTGTCTAGTTAATGGCTGAGATTTTAAAATCAATCCAAGGCTTAACAAAAGCTTCACTAAAAATCAATTTGGGCAATAATGAAGAAAATTTTACTAAAATGTACATTTTGATCACAATTTTATAATAACAAGAGTTTTATTCAACCCATAATATTATGATAGGTTTTTTTTGGGAGAATCAAGACTGAAATTTCATTGAATGACAACAAATGAGATTACATCGATCATATCACAAATCACTAAAGGCCATTCTCAGGCATTTCATTGAAACAAAGCCCAAAACTCCTCAAAATATCTAGCCTCACAAGTTAATGCATGGGCAACACTATACAAGTAACTGTAGTCTATCTAGCAAACTAATTCCTCTATGGTAAACCAGTTGGGAAGCCCTGTAAAAGGAGAAATGACAAATTATGGGGAAAACGTTAAAAGGATGCTTATACAATTATACATATGGTAAAGAAGTCACAAGAAATCCACTTAAGACTAATTTATAGGTATTTGGCTAGATTAGAAGATAGTTGAGTAACTTCTGTAAGCCTTTTTTTTTCATTTGACAAGTAATACAAACTTTATTAGGAAACGATGAGATCTACATTAAAACAGCATACATAGACACCCTCAAAATAATTACAAGCTAAAATTCAAATTATTAACAAAGTCTACAAAGGAAGGGATATGAACACTACCAAAACCAATAGACTACTCATACAATGACAACAAAAATAAAGATTTTAGCTCAAGAATTGATAACTCAAACCCATTAAACCTGTAGTTAAATGTCTCCATCCATATTGTCCATATAAGCAAAGGGGAGGGGATATCCTAGTAAGAAGCGCAACTAAGTATGAAAGCTCATTTTGAGTTGCAACTATGATCATGATGACTACCAAATTAACTTGCATTAGGCATTCAAATCAGTCATGGCTTCCCCAAGATAGTTCACATAGATTTCGTATTTTAAAACTTCAAAAGTTTGACAAACTTTTATATAAAATTTGATTAGCATATAATTTCAATAATTTTTTTTGTCAAAGTTCTAAAATTTGAAACTTACTCTTGATCATTGCCAAAGCCGAGAGACCTATACACACACCAACTACAAACAGGCCACTTTCCGTTCAATCACAAGTCATACCCAATAACCCCAAATTTCAAACCCAAGCAAAATCATCAAGCTTTATACTTAACAATAAAACCCAGTCATCAAACTAATCAAAACTAAAACAAAATGGGACCTAAGGGGTTTCAGTAAACAAAAAGAAAAATTAAAGAAAAAAGACAACAGAGATGAGAGATAAGACCCATACGCTAACTATAGTTACCACAAGTCTATAGCAAGGAAGGGAAAAAAAAAATCAATTAAAGAAAAGCAAAATATTTAGTGCTGTAAATGAAAGAAAATGATGATCTTCTCAATGAAAACAAGAATAGAAAAAAAAAATTACCATAAATCTAATATCAAAATTTCCTCACCAAATCTAATATATATATATATATATATATTTCTTTTAGGTTGGCCTTTAGAAACAGAGGTGGGCAGCTAAAATACTGTTGGTGCATGGCCGGGGTGGAGATGCTTTCGGAGCATCATTGTCAGGGTGATGCAAGTGCAGCAGTGGTGTGGATGCAAGGAGAAGCTCGACCATGGCTAGGCTTTGATGGGAGGGAGACAGAAGCCAAGTTGAGATAAAACCTTAGACATTGAAACTTGTGCCTGTATGGTAATGTTATTCTAGGAACATTGTTTAAGTGTTGTGAAAATATGTGTGGATGAAAAAGTATTGCAAAAATACCTATTATGTTGTTTAAACAACGAAAACTGTTGTTTAAACAACACAACCAAATAGGCCTGATAGTTGAAACTAATGTTAGTTAAAGTCATTACTCAGTTAAGAAACGCTAAAAATCCAAATTCTAGGCCCATGTTTTGGATGAGCTAAAGATAACTGACTTGGACCTAGGCATTGGTTGCACATAGATTTATTACTCATGCATGTGTGTATTGTTAGCGATATGTTAGCTCAATGTAATAGGCTCAAGTCTAAATCCTCTTATCTTGGAGTTTAGCCTACTATATATACCCATATTATAATTCATTATAACACAAGATTTGTACCACACTTTTATATATTACAAAGGAAACCCTAAAGGACTACATTTGTAATATATGAGTGTAGTACAAATCTTGTGTTATAATGATCAATAGCATGGGTATGTATTGTAGGCTAAACCCTAGAATAGGAGGATTGGGCTTGGGCTATAAATGCTCTACCAGCTCTAAACAGATGGATCCCTCTATTATCTGGATGGTACAAATGGGGTTGTTTTCTTAAAACACAAATGAGCTGGGATTGGTGTGATAGACAGAGATGATCAAGGTCATTTAGTTGCTACCATGAGTAGGAGATTGCAGATTCCTTAGGTGCATTAGAGATCGAAGTGAAGGCAATAGAAGTTGCTGCTATTTTTGCTATGGACATCGGCATTCAAAATGTACTCCTTGAAAGAGACAGTTTATAGATTTTTTATGCTATTCAGGGAGTCACAGAGGCTTCCACAACTATTGCAAATATCATTCCCGGTACCATACACCTCATGCAACAGACCCGCCACATTAAAGTCAGGTACATGCGAAGAGCAGGAGATAAGGCAGCTCATGGACTTGCAAAGTATGCCCTAATACATAGATAACTTTGTAACATGGATGGATAAAACTCAACCCATTATAAACTCTAAAGTTATTTCGGATGTAAACCAGATTTTTCAGTCATGAAATGAATAAGTTCACTGGTTTTCCAATTAAAAAAAAAAGGTTTTTCATATAGATTCCATTAGTAACATGCTAGTAAACATATTCCATAATCAAAGGCAAATGTTTTTTCTCTTTTGTTGCAAGTATGTAGACATCGTAGAGCAACTTGGTAATCTGGGTCACCAAGATTTACTTGTTTGTCAATGCAAATATGAAACCCGAGTATAACACACTCTGCCAATCTCTTCAAATCAAATTCCACGTTGGGACGATGTGTAACTTTTTTGTAAAGCAAATTATGAAATTCGCGAGAAAAAATAATCAAGTTTTGAGAGATGCGGAAATGAGATTGAAATTGAAGAGAGATGAAAAGTGGTAGAGATAAGGTCTATAGCTTGAACTTCAATGGACATAATGATAACCAATACCATCATTCCCATCAAAAGTTTTCTTCTCCTATTAAATTTCCTATCCATTGATCTATTATTCTCTCTTTGTAAAATTTCTTATTTTTAAACTAGATTTAGAATGATAATTAAGACTTCAACTCTTATCTTTTATATAAAATTGAATGAATCGACACATTTGAAAAAATATATATTTAATCTATTAATAAATTTATACTAAAAATAAGAATTGTCTAATAATGGTGACCTTTTAAAAGCATGAGCGGTTTTATGTTTAAAAAAAAATACAATTTAAGTAATGCCTTTTAGTTTTAGCTAGGTTCATAAGATTTCAAAATAATTTTTATGTTCATGTGCTTGTTTTACTATAGCCATGTATATTTATAAAAGTATCATAAGTTTCAAGTTAAGCAATAATCACAATATGTTACATTTAATAACCAATTTATAAAGACTTTGAATAAAATACTGGTAATAAATAATTGTTTTTGGAGTATATGGAGTTTAAATCATCATAAGAAACATTAATGAAAGCACAAAGTATATAATCAAACTTATTTGCAAGACGTACTACTCGGAAACTTGTGTTTATGAAGACAAAACTTATAAAAAATAAAAACTCTTTACAATAATGATGAAATATTTAATTTTAAACCAATAAATAATTAACTTAATCATTTAAAAATTTAAGACTTCGATTTAAAGTAAATGTTTGATTCAATAATACCAAGTCTTCAAAAAAAAAAAAAAACCTTTGAAAAGCTTGTAAAGAGTTTGCCTTGCATTGTAACCCAATAAATGTTATTGGCTCAACATTGTCAGAAGTCAACTGGTTCAAATTACTCTAAACCTTCAAATCTAAATTCAAACTCACTTCAAGAATCTTAAAAACAATACAAGTAAAATCAAAACACTCATTGACCTGATCCATCGCTTAGTGGTAGGCAAATCCAACAAAATCTTCTTGCAATTCTCCGAATTCCACATCCTTTTCTTGAAATTACTACTATTATCATCTACTTTAGCATTACTACTATTATGAGTTCTGCAAACCCTCAACTACAACCGATCAAGGTTGGCAAGACGGTGGAATTGACTCCCAGTTTGAAAAGCTCACTGCTCCCTAATCTTTTCCTTTTCTTCTTCTACTTCTTCTTATTCACATTTAACAATAATGTGCCCACCTTAGAATCCTTCGTGTCAAACTCATTGTAGCCATAAGAGTTTTGTAAGGAATGGCGAAGGTGCTTATGGCGGTAAGTGTATACAAAGAGGAAAGGAGGTTTGTTGTGAAAAGAAGACGATGAAAGGAAAATAAGATCACATGATGTGGAATGAGAGAATGTGAAAGTGAGTAAATGAATATTTCGAAATTTTGGGAAAGGAGTCTAGATTAGGGTTTTAAAGTGGATTGGGATCGGGTTTTTATGGAGGGAGGGTTTATGCCTAATTTATCTGTCCCACTTTAAGATTACAGGAAATGTGTTAATTGACTATTTTAGAAAAGTTTTGTTATCATTTTCACGGGAAATATAAAATGTTGTAAAAAAAGATAAGTTGTTTCTTTTTCATTTCTTTTTTTTTTTTTTTTTATGAAAAGTTTCTAAAAATATTTCATAAACCAATTCCTTAGGGCATACATTAACTTTCCCTTCTTTTATATGTATGCGGTAATGCTTAATGCCAATTATATCTTAAATGACCACCTAGCCTAGGTAACACCAACTTGACAATACCTTACATATTCTACCATTTTCCCATACCTTACATATTCTACCATTTTCCCATACATTTTGTTTATAGATTTAGAGGTTTTTTTTCTTAAGAAAACACACACACACACACATATTTATAGAGGGTTTCTTTAAATTAATGCAACATCAGCAATATTTTCATAATAGTTTCACAACAAATCCTAAAAGGTTGTTGTTATTGGTTTTAATCCGAATCCACTATCATGGTTTTAAAAAAATCGGAACAATCAAAGAACCAAAAATGGGTCAAGTTTCTAGTTGAATTGATTGTTTTTCCCAATTTTTGCCATACCGGTTCCGTGTCTAGTTGAACTGGTTCAACTATCTAGTCTGGTTTCTAAAATAATGTCAACCACCGACATCACTTATTTACCAACCAATAACAACTTACCACCTAAGATTTGTTGTGAAAATACTGTGAACGTAACATCACTCTTTCTTTTTATTATAAGGAATTGTATATAAGTTTTGGTCTTTATTTGAAATGTATAAATCTTAACTAGTGGCTTCATATGTGTCCTGCGTGTATTGAGAGATCTTCTTTTTCTTTTTCATTTTTTTTTTTATTTTTATATTCGATGTTTTAAAATCAAGTTTTTTAGATCTTAAACTAACCTCCAAAAAAAAAAAGTTAGTGTTTGAACTTTGAAATATGGTTTAAAAATGTAATGATTTGGATATTATAAACCACCTTTCATTTTCTCTTTTTTGGATTATATAACTATATAAATATGTGTGAGAGAAAAATATGACAAAACTTAAAAATTTCAACTTTGTTATTATAGTGAAGAAGTTTATTAAACTCACCTAACAAATCACAAATCACAAGATCAGGATTAATGATTCAATATGTGGATGCTCAAAATAGCGGGAGCATTAGAAAAGTTAGTATACTAGTACAAGAACAATAAGCCTCTGTTCCTGAAAAAAAAAATATGGGAGTAAAAGGACAAGATTGACAATATCTTGGGCATTTATAATGTAAGTTTGTTTGCGAATGGGTTTACTCAAAACCTAGCGTAGACTTTATTGTTACATATTTGTTGGTAGCAAAATTTGCTTCGGTTAGAATAATCATCTCTATTGTGGCATGGATAGAGTTGGAATTGCACCAATTAGATGTCTAAGTATACTTTCCTTAATGGTGAATTGAAGAAAGACTTTAACCAAAAAAAAAAAAAAATTTTGAAGAAAGACATCTATATGTCACATCAAAATGGTTTCCTAGTTAAAGGACATGAGTAAAGTCTACAAGTTAAAAAAAGATCCATGTATGGACACATTTAATACTCCAGGTAATAGTATTTGTAGTTCCACCAAGCAATCTTGTAGACTAATTTTGAAATGAGTCTATTGTTAGATCATTATGATTATGTATGGTGAACAAAGGAATTATCCAAAGAAAGAAATGTGTCTTAAGGATGAGGAGGAAATTAAATATCTCCTATGCCCAGGTTAAGGGTAACCTCATCATGCTATGATAAGTGCAAAACCAAATATTTGTTATGCGGTGGTAGTATATGTCAATATAATCCCAATAGGGCACATTGGCGGTTAGTTAAACGAATTTTCCGTTATTTCCAAGGCACTAAAGGAATGAAACTATGTTTTGGCGTGAGTAATCCAGAAATAATAGGATATTCTAACATATATTCCTATTAAATGGAACAATTGTTCTTAGTTAAACAAGAAATAAGGGTATGCTGTGAAGCATACAATGGAGGCGAAATACATATGATGCAGCATAACAGTAAGTAATACGGTCTAGATTTAAAATTATATCGACAATTTAAAATTAGTTATACGTAACAGATTGATCGATGTGTATTGTGACAAAAGGTTTGCTATCTCCTTTAAAGTTTAGTAAATGGCTCCAAAGGCAAACACATCAATGTATAACTATATTCAAGATATAATAGAGAAAAGTTGAAACACAAGTCCGGGATATCCCCTTGAGCGAGATGGTGGCCGGCCGATCCTATGACTAAAGGATTGACTCTGGATAGATCTAGAGAATGAGACTCGTGGATCCAAAAACCTAGGTGGGATACTGCATGCAGTTGCACAGATGGAAGGACTAGGGATGCCCGGAGAACATAACTATGCAGTTTACGCTTTGGGGACACAATTGGTTAGTATTAAGCAAAATAGCATTGTATGAGAAGTTAGTGTATGAATGTAAAATCCACTAATGTGCATCATACATAACACAACTTGTACAATGAAAAATCACTGAAGTCATACGAGAAAACCTTCAAGGTATTGGCTTAGAGGAAGTATCAAACGATTAAGTGCCAGTCAACACATGTTTGGTGTGTGTGGCTAAAGGACATCGACTAACAATGCGGGTGTGGACTAAAATCCCCGACTGCGCATGGTGACAAATGTCCCATATGTTCAATGCATTCATTTGAAATAATAGTGAGTGATAAGACATCCAAAATATACTACAAGAGTAGTATATAACGAAGGGTGCGGTCAGTGGTGTGTGACAAGATGTGCACACAACTTTGCTATAGTTAGACACTAACGCTAATCTATGAAGAGCATAGATGAGAATCAACATTAGGCAATACCGGGGTGACACCATAATATATACTGACTATAGTTAACATCATCAGTTATGGTGCGATTAAGTGTGAGATATTAGTATATATAGTGATAGATGATCACACCATAACATGGTGCACTGTCACTCATACAATGACCCACCACTTGGTAGATGGTGTTGTTTCAACAACCTACCGTAGAGAATTAATTAAAGTTAAAGTTAATTATTTACTAAAAAAATCACATTTCTTAGATAAGATACAACTCTCTGGTAAACAGACATATCTCTTCCCAATAGACATGAAGGAGTCTACAAATATTGGGACTCCTCATACATTGTTACGTCACATTTTATTCTCTCTGTCTATGTTGGTGATTCCCATTAAAGAGGAGATGTCGATATTTCCCATGATTCACACTCCCAATCAAGGTGGCCTATTTCATTGACCCTGATGTTCATAGCTGGAAACCAAGTTTATAAATGATATTTTCAGCCCCCAATCTGCTCAACCCATTCTATCTATCCCCATTTGCGCAGAAAACAAAGCAAACAGCTTATTTGGGTTCCAAACTCAAAGGGAGTCTTCATTGTCAAGTCGCATATTGTCTTTCTCTCCCCCAGGCAAATACCACACCCCACTCCCAAGTGAATTGGAAGAAGATCTAGAAGCTTAAAGCTCCATAGAGATTCAAGATGTTTTTATGGTGTCTAGGCAACAACACTGCCAACCAGAGAAAATCTTTCCTACTGTCTGAATATCATTGATCGCTATTGTGTGCTTTGCAACAAGGAAACAGAATCATTTCAACACCTCTTCTTCTTATGCCCTTTTGCCAAAGCAATATGGTTTGCAGCTTGCTGGGCTCATAGAGCAAATGAATGTACCATTTCTTCGCTTAAGAGCATTATCAATCTGATTCAAAATCCTCCAAAATCCCTATGCCCCACAAAAGATTGTTGGCTCATGCTGCGACTTAAATGATGCTCTCAAGTGCATGATTGTTGCAAAGTAATAACTCGGAAAGTCTGAGGTCAAATTCACAGGGAAAAGGGAAATGATTAGCAAACCATAAGAGAATAAAACTAAAATAATAAATTTTAATTGAAGAGATTTTGATGGTTTAGTAAAGGTAATTTAAATTGAGAAAAAATAACAATGTACTAAGGTGCTAAGGTTTAGGGATCCACACACAACACATCAATTGGTAGTCTTAACAAAATTTATTTTATAACTCAACTAAAATTCATACAAAGGATGATCTTAGTCGGATGATTTAACAATAAGAACTCAAGAATTAATTGTCTAAGATAGTTTCATGAAATTGATTGATTTTAGGCAAAACAAAACTAGTGAATTAGTTTGCAGGAAATACTAAGTATTTAATGTGCTCAAAGTCTACGATAAATTAAAGAATTATACAGAACTAAAATTTTTTCTAGATTAGTAATCAATCAAAAACATAATAACATAAGCATTAAAATCATAAAATAATTGTTAAGAATATACCAATAAACGGTTAGGTTTCACCCCTTACCTTAGTAAGGTTTCTAGGAAGCCATAACACAAATAAAACTCTAAAACTGTAAAGAAATTTTAAGAAAACCTAAATTACGTTCTACGGCAACTCTACTATGAATTTTGCCCTAAAGAGCCTTTAAATAGGTCAAGGAATCCTATTACCAATTGAATTCCATTCGAAGAAAATTCCAAGTTTTCAAGGCTTCAATTAACCAACATATATAACCCATTTAACGTCAAAATTCGGACTTTTGGTAAACTATAAATTGTAGCCCTTTAAGTTACCTTTCAAGCCCAACTTGAATCATCTCGACTAGACATTTGAGCTGAAAGTTATGCCGAATATACTAATTGGTGCGCAAGCTGAAATCCTAATTCGAATTGGACTTGGATTTGATGCAAATTTCTTTTGATTCCTTGCTCCAATTAGACTTAAATTTCATTGAGTTGACCTATTTTGACTTCGTTATGGCCCTGTAAAAATAAAATCCATTGACCTTCTTCTTTGCACAAATCTACTCATTTAATTCGAAGACAAATTCACACATTAAAATTCAATTAAGCACATAATTAATTATTCAACATTATTCCAAAATCAAATATAAAATGCATAAATTAACTTAAAATAAGTATGATAATGCTTTCTAATAATGATATAAATATGCAAAATTAAGCTATTATCAACTCATCTCTCTAAATATGGCTTTCACCTTGGAACAAATTTGGCGTACTAGAAATGAGACCCTCTTTAACAAAAGCACTTCTGATCTCCACCTTTCCATCCTGCGCAACAAGCTCAATGAAGCCTCCCACGTCCTTGCTGAATTCTCACCTCCTGTCTCTTGTCCAACCCAACTTCTATGGACTCCTCCAAACTGGATTAAAGTGAACGTAGATGCAGCCCTGTCATCCTCAAAAGCCTCTCTAGCTGTCATTGTGGGAGACCACAATGGTGTCGTTATCAAAATTTAGGCTGGAATAACCAAGAGACTCACCCCCCTCCAAGCTGAGGCTGAGGCTGAGGCTCTACTTTGGGCTGTGAAGATTGCAAAAAGAGAGCTTTGGTGTCATGTTATCTTTGGGGGTGATGTGAAGTGCTGCATTGACCCCCTAACGGATAGAAGGATTGCCCCTGACTGACCCATAAGTGTTGCTATCTTCAATATTCTCTCTTTCCAAGTTTTTTCATGCTGGTATGGATTAGGAGAGCTTGCAACTCTGCAGCACATATTGCTGCCAGATTTGCTTTAGATTCAGGTTTGTCTAATTTTTTTAATGAGGATAATCTTCCCCTGGTCCTTTCAGCCATCTGTAAGGTTGATTATCCCCCGTTCCTTTTCTTAGCTTTCAATGAATTGTAGATTATCTACAAAAACAAAAAAAGATATAGTGCCGCTTCTGGAGTTGACTCATTTACTAGACATGGACATAACACATCCAATTGAGAAGAACAAATGGAATTTTGTGCAAACTATGAAAATTTGACAGCAATTTCATTTAATGGTATAGGTGTATAACCTTCACAACTTCGGAATTGGAGAAGCCAGACATTAAAACCAGTTTTGTTAATCTTTTTTCCACCATCAGCACTAGAACCATCAGAGCTACTTGTTTGTATTTTCTTTATCCTTTTGTATATTTTATTCCAACAGTCAAATGGTGCGAATCCTGTAAACTGTAATGGCTTGTTTGGATGGAGGGGGAGGGGAAGAGATTTTTTTCTTCTTCAAAATAACACTAATTTTCAAACAATTTTGTTTGTTAGTATCGTGGCCAAACTGTTTAGGAAACTAACATCACGTGTCTTTAAAACTCGAGTTCACTATAGCAACTTGAGTATCACATACTCGATTTCTATGAAAATTCACGTGGAACTTGAGTCTGTGACTCAAGTTACAAAAGAAATCCAGAAATCAAAACTTGAAACACACAAACGTAAATAAGCAAAAAAAAAAGAAAAAGAAAAAGAAAAAGACAATAGAAACCAATTAGATCTATGTATATTCCTTAAAGTAATAAACAACCTTGGCAGAATCAGAGTAATGAGGAAGAGCAAAACCATTCTTGTCAAGGGCCAACTTGGCAACGCCAATATTCCCTTCACGAAGCATGGGAAGCTCAGATGGAGATCAAGCGTGGTACAACCCTCCATTGCCACCGTATACCTTCTTGGCCAACTTTGGTAATAGATTAAGACGTAGAGAAAAAATCAACAACAAGAGTTAAGAAACCACCCGTAGAGAAAAAATCAACAACAAGAGTTAAGAAACCACTCAAAGACCTCGAGAGCTTGATTTCAATTACCGCCACTACTGCCACCTTGGTTTGATCTCTTTGGTTTGTTGTTTTTGTCTTTGTGGTCTGGGTTTCGTTAGAAAGATCTCCCTGATTTGATCTCTCTGTTTTTTGTCTTTGTGGGTTTTTGGGTTTGATCTGAAGGATTTTTTTGAAATCGAGTTTGTGATACTCGAGATGTTAGTTTCCTAAATAATTTGAAAACAATGCTAATTAACAAAATTGTTTGAAAATTGATGTTATTTTGAAGAAAAAATTTCCGGAGGGGAAGTAGAGAATAATTAGCAGGAAAGGAACTGAGCTTACAACGAATTGTGATTTACATCTTATATATGCAAATCTCATTCTCATACCTAAATTACATGCAATACATCTATTGGATTATAATACATGATGTCCAAGATTTATACACACATTCTCATAAAATAAAATAAAAATACCTTTATTGAAAAGATAAAGTATACAATTAGGGGAATTTAGGGCAAAAATCCCACAATCTCCATGGTGACATTCTTAGTGTTGTATGTTGATAACGTTCTACTCATTGTGAATGATGTAGTGATACCATCAATCAAGATTTGGTTGTCAAACCAATTTGATATGAAAGACATGGAGTAGCAGTAGTTTGGACGATAAAGACTAGAGATGGCCATAGGTAGGGTATGGATCGGGTATACCCATACCCTACCTGAAAAATTTGCCCATGGACACCCGAATATCAATACCCATTAGTATCCATACCCGAATCTTACCCAAATATATTATCCATGGATATTCATACCCTACTCAAAACCCATTTAATTTTTTATTATTATTATTTTTTAAAATAAATCCAAATATAGCAACTTCTTTGTCAATCCCATTTTTGTCTTTTTTTTTTTCCTTAAATTCTCACACTCTCTTCACTACCACACTGTTTACGTTCATCTCTCTCTCTCTCTCTTAATTCACATCTCATAGTATATTTATGATATATATGTTCTTTTTTTTTTCCCCAAAGTTTCTCGAGAAACAAACAAAGTGATAGAGAGAGAATGGAGCGATGTCATCTCTTTCTCCTCCTCCGATCGATGAGGGTTTTGATCAGCGAGATCTCCAACCCTTGCCTGATTCATCCATGACTGGCAGCTCAAGTGCTGGAAAAGCCAAGATGTGTTGGGAAGAGTAAGTACAACAAGATGGTGGCATGGACAAGCTCTTAGCTGTGTTGGGTTACCAAGTTCGAGCTTCAGACATGGCTGAGGTTGCCCAGAAGCTCGAATTGCTCGAGGATTTGATGGGAAATGCTTAAGGTGATGGCCTCTCTCATCTCGCCACTAAGACTGTCCATTACAACCCTTCTAATCTTAATGCTAGAGAGAGTGTGCTGACGGTGAGAAAGGTTGGGGTTTTTTTTTTTTTTTTTTTATTGATCAGCGAGATCTCCAACCCTTGCCTGATTCATCCATGACTGGCAGCTCAAGTGCTGGAAAAGCCAAGATGTGTTGGGAAGAGTAAGTACAACAAGATGGTGGCATGGACAAGCTCTTAGCTGTGTTGGGTTACCAAGTTCGAGCTTCAGACATGGCTGAGGTTGCCCAGAAGCTCGAATTGCTCGAGGATTTGATGGGAAATGCTTAAGGTGATGGCCTCTCTCATCTCGCCACTAAGACTGTCCATTACAACCCTTCTAATCTTAATGCTAGAGAGAGTGTGCTGACGGTGAGAAAGGTTGGGGTTTTTTTTTTTTTTTTTTTTAATATGGGTCGGGTTTGGATAATATCCATACCCTACCCAAACAATTCGAGTAATCTCTACCCATGAAGAACTGGGTATTACCCGGAACATTTGGATCGAGTAGGGTTGGTTCGGTTGGATATCCATTACCCAATGGGTATGGCCATCCCTAATAGAGACTTTCCTCTACTAGCATGATGTAGGTGATCAAATCAAACCCAAAAAAGATTGAGAATGTGTTCGCGAGATGTCAGCAATGCAATGTTTCCTGAGATGAAAATACACTCAATTAATCAAAAGTCTTAAAAAAAATATATATTTTGACCCATAATTCTCCGTGAGCATCCCCATGGGCCGATCACTTCTCCTTAAGCTCATCACATATGAATATGATTTTGATTTATTTGTGACTAGGGCCTTAAGTTTTAAAAATTAAGAACCTTTTGAACAATCATCAAGCCTGAGCCTAAAATAGATCATGACATCATTGGGCTCACAACTGCCACCTCATTTTTCTGGATTCATATCTTTTTTCTCTTTCATTTTCTTTTTTATTATTTATTTTTCACATTTTTTTAGAGAAGATAAAGAAAATGATGTCGAGCAAGACCCCGTCCTATTTTGGATGGTTGAGATCATTCTCCAGAGGATTTTAGAAGTTTCAGGCTAGGTAAATTTCTGAAAAATGGGCTTGAGCCAATTTAAAAAAATAAAAAAATTGTAACTTCTTGGGTTGTATAGTATGATTAACTTAGAAAAATCATTCAATGGAAC
This sequence comes from Quercus suber, assembly GCF_002906115.3. Lineage (NCBI taxonomy): Eukaryota > Viridiplantae > Streptophyta > Magnoliopsida > Fagales > Fagaceae > Quercus > Quercus suber. Next base: position 96,868 of record NW_027070132.1, read on the forward strand.
AAATTGGTATTCATTTTAAAGATCTAGATACCTACTTTCAAATAAATTAATTTTAGTCCAAATTCCTTGTATTCTGTGAGATATAAACCAAAGAATGATGAAATGCCATTTTTTAGCATCAAAACCCGGGATAGTTTTGAGCAATTTTTGAGTTGTGTCCACTTTTGAATCATAAGGGAGATTATATGTTTCTTCTCGAATCATCATGTTGAGAGATCAAGGATTTCAAATATTTTTCGGTATAAAATGGGATGTCTACACTACTTTACCTAGTTCCTATTTTCATAGTTCATACTGGCAACCAAAAAATAGTAAAAGTTGCAACTTACAATTTACCTTGATGAGGGGTTTTTTTAAGCATCACGAAACCTAAAAACTTTACAACTATAAGAAGTTGTTAATATTTTTTAATTCAATAATAGATTTGCACATATTAGCCATATGACCTAGTATACCAACATTGAAGACACCTCATAAATAGTTTAATAGTATTATAATACATTTCTTATGTTCCTTACTCATAATTTTGAGGAAAAATAGTCAAACATAACTATTATCTAAAAAATAGAAAGAAAATTACAACAAAAATTTAGTCTTATAGCATATAAAAAAATAAAGGAAATGACCAAAAAATATCAAAGAAGAAAGAAGAGTGCAAAAGGATGTTAAGAAATTGAATAAGAAGTTGATGCATATATGGAGAGCAACTTATACTGCATAGGGTCAATTGATGAATGAATGGGTGTCTACAGGGTCATTGCATACATGACTCTAGAAACTGGGGTTGTTTGGTAACGTTGTTCTAGTAATGCTGTTTGTATTTTTTGGAAATACGTGTAAATGAAAAAGTGTGTAAAAAAGTGTGTAATGTTGTTTAAAAACTGAAAACATATGTTTAAACACATGTACCAAGCGGCTCCTTCTCAAGCTACAAATTTGTGTATACCATATTTGGTGGTCCCATACATGTACTTTTATATTGGTCTCTTGATTTATGGACTCCTTTTTTAGACTTGTTACTCTTCAATAATTCTGGTTTTTTTTTCTTGCCTAGCAACAAACCATAGTCATAGAGCACTACTTTGATGATTACAAATATGATTTTGCATATGGTGTTAAATTTAGTTCCTAGTACATAAAACCAAGTGAAAAATCCTTTATCATGTCATAATCCATGAGGTTAATGGCTAAAGACAAAATTCTAGGCCCATGTTTGGATGGGTTAAATATAAGTGACTTGGACTTACAAAAAGGCAGAGACTTATTGCTCATGCATATGTGCATTAAAGGAGAAAGAGAGAGAGAGAGAGATTTACCAAATCTAAAAGTTCTTATGCCATCTGTAGCATACTGGTAAGCAAATGCCATAATCAGAGGGCTTTATTTCTTCTTCGTAGCAATTATGCGTACATAGATGAGCAGCCTTGTATTCCGGGTCATAAGGATGCACTTGTTCATTCATGCATTGATAAAAACTTTGTAAAACACACTCTCCAAATAACTCCATCTCAAATTCCATTATATGATGTCGGCAATGGCTAACATATTCTGTAAAGCAAATATGAAATGTGTTAAGGTCAGTAGATTGAACTTTAATGACTATAACGATAACCAATATCATCATTCCCATTAAGATTTTTTTATTAATTTTTCTATCCATTGATCTATTCCCACTCTGTAAAATTTCTTATTTTTAAGCTAAATTTAGAATGATAATTAATACTTCAACTCTTATCTTTTATACACAATGGAATGATTTGACACATTTGAAAAAAACACTATTTAATCTAAAAACTAATATATATATGTGTGTGTTGTCTAATAATAGTGATCTCTCAGAAGTGTGAGCAATTTTATGTTAAGTGCCTTTTAGGTAGGGTCATAAGATTTCAAAATAATTAAGGATGTGAATTTTTTTTTTTTTTTAAGAAGAGGTAGGGACATGTATTTAACTCCTAGTTGATCCTTTACCATACATAGAGGCTATCAAAGGGTAGTTATTACATACTCAAGAAATATGCTCCCTCCCTAGAGCCCACCCCTTTGTAAGAGGGAGGGAATATACTTCTGGAGTATACAATAATTTTTCATTATCTAATGGGACATTGAACTAAATTAAATTATTAATTTAGTCTTACATTCTCTGATTTGATTCATATGATAACTTACGTCAAGGTTTAACAAGGCTAACATTAAGTGCCACTACATATCTTATCTTACTTTAATTAGCCATCATAATAATATAATTAAACAAACCTTCAAAGTCTTAGACAAACAACAATATCCAAGCAAGATAATTATCACATATATCCCTAATTTACGATATATGCACCCATAGATTGGAGAAAGTTAGTCACATAGTTAAAAGTTAAAGAGTAGACTAAACCATTCATGGTAGGAATCAAAGTAGCATAATCACAAAATCATAGCAATATTCATGTAAAGAACATGTCATTCAAGTATTAGAAGCAATAAAAAAATTATAATTGTAGAAGAAAGTGTGAGAGATTACCCATGAAGACCTTAATTAGGAAGAGGGGTGGGATTTATGGAGCATTCTAGATTGTTTGGAATGCTTCTAGTGGACTTTTGGTGCTTAAGGACGAGAGGGATGGGTGCTGGCCTAGATTAAGTACGGGAGTAGAGTGCCAGGCCCAGGCTTAGTCCGGGCCTGGCGGGTTTGCTCTTTTCTAGCCCATTTCGACAGTTTCTAGCCCAGATTTGATCCAATTTTTCCAGTTTTGTTGTACCAACTTTGTGCACTTTGTTAGAGGCTTTAACAGATTTTGTTTATGTGTTCTTTTTGTTGTTAGAAAGATCTCATAGTGTACATTCCAATGAATCCGGCCTTGCATTATTTGGAGTTATGTGATGAAAGTAATGAGCTTTTGAAGTTAGCTAGTGTTGAGGTACAATTTTTCACACATTCCACATGGTCTAGTCCTATTTGATCTTATTTACCAACTCACCCAAAAAAAAAAAAAAAACCCAAATATCCTCTACAAATTATTTTTGGTCTCATTACCATTATTTCTGATCTCATTATCTAAATTCGGCCACAAATATATAAATCATCACAAAAAAGCCCAAAGCCTCATATTCTACCCAATTTATATCTCTATTTGCAAAAGTCCAAAATTGGCCCTATGAGCCCAGCACATACACCTCATTATATTCAAACCCATGTCCAATGAATCATGACAAAAATATTTACCCTTAGCTCACTACCAAAGGATTCTGGGACACGCCTAGTGTCAAAATACCAAGACGATGAGCCATGCTTGGCAATATTAATATAAAAAAAAAAACCAAAACAATCCATGCCTGGCAATATTCATATCAATAGACCAAGATGATCCATGCTTGGCAATATTCATATCAAAATACCAGGACTATCCATGCTTGACAAATTATAACAAAGCCCAAGACAACTATTGTTTGGCAAACATTTAATTCAAAGACCATAACCGATGATACTTGGCGAGTTACCTCAATCACTATTTTTTTTAGACCAAACCTCAATCACTATTTACCTCACTATTATTCAAAACCCATGACAATCATTTATTAAAAAAAAGGCCCATGGGAAATTATTTTAGTTCACAGTAATTATTTATCTTATGTTACATATTTATCTCACTGACATTTGAAGCTTATGGATATTATCTCTGCTAAAAGGGCATAAGAAACTATCTAAAGGTCCAAGCCCAAGTGGGAGAGCCTAGGAAGCAAAGCCCATCCAAAATGTCTAGCTCATTCATTAATCATCTGCAATACAACCGATTCACTTCCCAGACTTTCTCTACAATACAGCCCACTTGTGACATGACATGCTTATTTATTTTATGACATCCATGTCCATGCATGTGCAATTTGATGTTATCTTCCATGTTTTGTCTGTCTTCTTCTTCTATTTTTTTTTTTTGTTGCTAAACTGGGATTTAACATGTTTAGGATGATGTATTATATGATTGATTATTTAGTTTCTTAAGCGTCCCCCGTGAGAAGGATCTCATGATTGGGTTTAGGCACATTTGATTACATGAGAGCTTTTTTATTTTATTTTATTTTTTGAGAATCAATTACATGAGAGCTAAGGACCTACCTAAAGGGTTTTGTTTGTTTATTTCTTTAGGAGAATTATTAGATACTCTCGAAGTACCATAAATGTGTACTCTCCCCTCTCACATAAATAGTGGGTCTCACCATGAATTTAATTAGTGAGACTCACCATTCAGGTAATAGAAAGGAGTACGCATTTATGATACTCTAGGAATACACAATTATTTCCCATTTCTTTATGGTAAATGTTAATGGCACCGTAAGGTGCTCTTTAAAGATGAGCTATTAAATGGTCCAGTTAATAAAAAAATTGTAATAACTTGATGAGATTGGCTTAAAATACAACTAAAGAGATAAGAGGAACTCAAAAATTGGATCCACTGGCTCCACACCCTATAAAGCCGTCAAAAAATTGACATAAAACAAATATATATATATATATATATATATATATATGACATAAAACAATTTCTTAACAAGCACCTTATAGTGTCTATTAACACATCCCTTTGTTTATTCATGTCCATAATCCAATCCCTTGGATCTATGAATACCACTCAAGCCAACATCGGTCCCGCTAATGCCTAGCCCATTTGTTGTTTTCTTGGGTTTTTTTGCTAATTGTGTATGCATTCTATGGATAGAGCACACAATAGGCTTCCAAGACGCAAGCCATGCCTTATGATCTGAATATATAAGTTTTTCCTTTCCATGAGGTCCACCCTTTATATGAAGCATTTTCCCATTAGAATCCATGCCTACTAGCTTTCTTAATTTGTACATGCTATTATATATACTTGCATGTTTATATGTTTTGTGATGAATGTTGAAACACAAAGGTGAAATTGTGCACTTTTTATGATGGATGTTTGTGATTAAGAGTAAGGAGATTCTATATTCTATCGTCATTACAAATGAAAAAAAAAAAAATTTTATTCTTTTCGCATAATTCTATAACTAATAACTACATAATGCTATTTAAATAGTTAAAAGATTCTTTTAAAAAAAAAACAAACAAACACAAAAACTATAGTTAAAGGTTCGAATCCATGTCAAGCATCATATTAATAAAACAGCTAAAATAATGATTAATAAATATCATGCATTAATATTTAGCGAAAGAGAAGGGTGAGACAATTATTGGAATCCTGGTAAGGTTGAGATTTTTTCCCATTGAAAAATTGCAAGTTTGAAAAAATAGTTAAAAAAAAACAAAAACAAAAACAAAAACAAAAGAGATCTTTTAAACAATCACATTATAATGGATGGTAATTTTGAGTCTTTAAGTAAGTAAATAAGAAAGCTTTTCTCATCATTACATTAATTTAGTTAAGGCACAAAGTTTATTACCAATAGACTAATCACTCACATGCTTTGGTGGTAAAGGTAAGGCACAAAACAATATATTGTTGTTGTTTCACATGCGTATTACCATTTATGCATGCATGCCAAGTGTGTCACAAATCTAAAAAACATTTTTTTTAAAAAAATCTATCATTCAAAAAATAGATTAATTTTTTTTACGGGTTAAGTTAAAGACACCAACTTAAACATTTATTGGTGTTTAGTTGTGGTTTGCATGCTGTGAGAGTCCACCAAAATTGGGGTGCCCTGAAAAAAGAGATTTGGGTGCTTCTAAGGGCACCTCTCTTTTTGGGTAAGTGGTGTGGAGTCGCCATTTATTTTTTATACAAAAAAATAAGAAAAAATAAAATACATGATCAAAATACTTCATTGTCATTGATTGAATAATGATAAATACAATCTTGGTAAATTAAACCTTACAATACTTTGAGTCCTAGTTACAATCTATGTAAAAGAATACAAAACTTTTTGTCCAAGTTACAATCTACCCAAAAATAAAAAGAAAGATAGAGCACAGATCTACCTATCCAAAAAAACTAAATTTGGGGGCTAGGTTACGGAATGAGAAGGTGTTAGGCACCCATTTCGCCCAGATAGAGTCTGGTCTTCTAAACTTTAATGACCAATATACCCTTTTTGCATGATGTGAATGATATGTTGAACATATATGACAGACATTGACTGAAATTAATTTAGGTAAATTTATCTTATGAATGTATCCTCCTTTTTAGAAACAATTTAGATATGTTTTTGTAAATAAAAACCAACTCACCCAAAAAAAAAAAAACCCAAATATCCTCTACAATTATTTCTCATCTCATTACCTAAATTCTGCCACAAATATATAAATCATCACAAAAAAGCCCAAAGCCTCATATTCTACCCAATTTATATCTCTATTTGGAAAAGTCCAAAATTGGCCCTATGAGCTCAGCACATACACCTCATTTTATTCAAACCCATGTCCAATGAATCATGACAAAAATATTTACCCTTAGCTCACTACCAAAGGATTCTGGGACACGCCTAGTGTCAAAATACCAAGACGATGAACCATGCTTGGCAATATTATATCAAAAAAACCAAAACAATCCATGCTTGGCAATATTCATATCAATAGACCAAGATGATCCATGCTTGGCAATATTCATATCAAAATACCAGGACTATCCATGCTTGACAAATTATAACAAAGCCCAAGACAACTATTGTTTGGCAAACATTTAATTCAAAGCCCATAACCGATGATACTTGGCGAGTTACCTCAATCACTAATTACCTCACTATTATTCAAAACCCATGACAATCATTTATTAAAAAAAAGGCCCATGGGAAATTATATTAGTTCACAGTAATTATTTATCTTATGTTACATATTTATCTCACTGACATTTGAAGCTTATGGATATTATCTCTACTAAAAGGGCATAAGAAACAATCTAAAGGTCCAAGTCCAAGTGGGAGAGCCCAGGAAGCAAAGCCCATCCAAAATGTCTAGCTCATTCATTAATCATCTGCAATACATCCGATTCACTTTCCCAGACTTTCTCTACAATACAGCCCACTTATGACATGACATGCTTATTTATTTTATGACATCCATGTGCATGCATGTGCAATTTGATGTTGTCTTCCATGTTTTGTCTGTCTTCTTCTTCTTTTTTTTCTTCTTCTTTTTTTCTTTTTTTTTTTTTGTTGCTAAACTGGGATTTAACATGTTTAGGATGATGTATTATTTGATTGATTATTTAGTTTCTTAAGCGTCCCCCGTGAGAAGGATCTCATGATTGGGTTTAGGCACATTTGATTACATGAGAGCTTTTTTATTTTATTTTATTTTTTGAGAATCAATTACATGAGAGCTAAGGACCTACCTAAAGGGTTTTGTTTGTTTATTTCTTTAGGAAAATTATTAGATTATCTCGAAGTATCATAAATGCGTACTCTCCCCTCTTACATAAATGGTGGGTCTCACCATGAATTTAATTAGTGAGACTCACCATTCAGGTAAGAGAAAGGAGTACGTACTTATGATATTCTAGGAGTACACAATTATTTTCCATTTCTTTATGGTAAATGTTAATGGCACCGTAAGGTGCTCTTTAAAGATGAGCTATTAAAGGGTCCTGTTAATAAAAAAATTGTAATAACTTGATGAGATTGGCTTAAAATACAACTAAAGAGATAAGAGGAACTCAAAAATTGGATCCACTGGCTCCACACCCTATAAAGCCGTCAACAAATTGACATAAAACAAAATATATATATATATATATGACATAAAACTATAGGCCGTCAACAAATTGACATAAAACAAAATATATATATATATATATGACATAAAACAATTTCTTAACAAGCACCTTATAGTGTCTGTTAACACATCCCTTTGTTTATTCATGTCCATAATCCAATCCCATGGATCTATGAATACCACTCAAGCCAACATTGGTCCCGCTAATGCCTTGCCCATTTGTTGTTTTCTTGGATTTTTTTGCTAATTGTGTATGCATTCTATGGATAGAGCACACAATAGGCTTCCAAGAGGCAAGCCATGACTTATGATCTGAATATATAAGTTTTTCCTTTCCATGAGGTCCACCCTTTATATGAAGCATTTTCCCATTAGAATCCATGCCTACTAGCTTTCTTAATTTGTACATGCTATTATATATACTTGCATGTTTATATGTTTTGTGATGAATGTTGAAACACAAAGGTGAAATTGTGCACTTTTTATGATGGATGTTTGTGATTAAGAGTAAGGACAGAACCAGGCTTCAAACTTAGGGGGAATGAAGTTTTTTGTTCAAAGATTTTTTAAAAATTGGAATATCAATACTACAGGTTGACAATGATGCATTATTAGCATTAATTTTTTAATTATTTGTATTTTTTAGTTTGAAAAAAATCAATAATAACAATTTATAATCAAGAGTTTTGTAAGTCAATTGGCATGTCTTAATATTTTCAAGGTTTGACCAAGGTTATACTGATTCTATATTCTATCGTCATTACAAATGAAAAAAAAAAAAATTTATTCTTTTCACATAATTCTATAACTAATAACTACATAATGCTATTTAAATAGTTAAAAGATTCTTAAAAAAAAAAAAACAAACACAAAAACTATAGTTAAAGGTTCAAATCCATGTCAAGCATCATATTAATAAAACAGCTGAAATAATGATTAATAAATATCATGCATTAATATTTAGCGAAAGAAAAGGGTGAGACAATTATTGGAATCCTGGTAAGGTTGAGATTTTTTCCCATTGAAAAATTGCAAGTTTGAAAAAATAGTTAAAAAAAAAAAAACAAAAACAAAAACAAAAGAGATCTTTTAAACAATCACATTATAATGGATGGTAATTTTGAGTCTTTAAGTAAGTAAATAAGAAAGCTTTTCCTGTCATTACATTAATTTAGTTAAGGCACAAAGTTTATTACCAATAGACTAATCACTCACATGCTTTGGTGGTAAAGGTAAGGCACAAAACAATATATTGTTGTTGTTTCACATGCATATTACCATTTATGCATGCATGCCAAGTGTGTCACAAATCTAAAAAACTTTTTTTTTTTTTAAATCTATCATTCAAAAAATAGATTAATTTTTTTTACGGGTTAAGTTAAAGACACCAACTTAAACATTTATTGGTGTTTAGTTATGGTTTGCATGCTGTGAGAGTCCACCAAAATTGGGGTGCCTTGAAAAAAGAGATTCGGGTGCTTCTAAGGGCACCTCTCTTTTTGGGTAAGTGGTGTGGAGTCGCCATTTATTTTTTATACAAAAAAATAAGAAAAAATAAAATACATGATCAAAATACTTCATTGTCATTGATTGAATAATGATAAATACAATTTTGGTAAATTAAACCTTACAATACTTTGAGTCCTAGTTACAATCTATGTAAAAGAATACAAAACTTTTTGTCTAAGTTACAATCTACCCAAAAATAAAAAGAAAGATAGAGCACAGATCTACCTATCCAAACGAACTAAATTTGGGGGCTAGGTTACGAAATGAGAAGGTGTTAGACACCCATTTCGCCCAGATAGAGTCTGGTCTTCTAAACTTTAATGACCAATATACCCTTTTTGCATGATGTGAATGATATGTTGAACATACATGACAAACATTTACTGAAATTAATTTAGGTAAATTTATCTTATGAATGTATCCTCCTTTTTAGAAACAATTCAGATATGTTTTTGTAAATAAAAAAAAAAAATTGATTTGATTCATTAAAAAAAAATAAAAAATACTAGATCTGTTTTTGTGTAGATAAAAAAAAAAAAAAGTTTTGTAAAGAAAATTATATATGTTTTTATATAAAGAAGGAAAAAGGTTTTTGCTAAAAAAATCAGATCTGTTTTGGAGCAAAGTTAAAAATGGTGATTTTTATTAAGAAAAACTAGATCAATTTTGTGAATAAGAAAATCTAGATTAGTAGAGAAAAAAAATCAGATCTGTTTGTTTTGAATAAATTAAGAAAAATACTTTTTTAGAAGAAGAACTACACTCATGAGATAAATCCATGTTACATGCATCACATATTAAAAAAAAAAAAAAATTACAGCCTAACTTTCAATCCTTTCTTTTAAATTTCAAAATCTGCAACTTTATAAAAAAGAAAACTTTTTTAGAAAAAAATTTAGATTAGTCTTATGGCCGGAAAAATACAAATCTGCATCTAAAGAAGATAGAGATCAGTTTTCGTGTTTGAAAAAAAGTCAGATATGCATCGAAGGAAGATACAGATCAGTTTTGTGTTTGAAAAAACTTCAGATCTGTATCTAAGGAAGATACAGATTTGTTTTGTGTTTGAAAAAAAAAAAAAAAAAAAAAAAATCCATGTTACATGCATCACATATTAAAAAAAAAAAAAAAAAAAAACTACAGCCTAACTTTCAATCCTTTCTTTTAAATTTCAAAATCTGCAACTTTATAAAAAAGAAAACTTTTTTAGAAAAAAATTCAGATTAGTCTTATGGCCGGAAAAATACAAATCTGCATCTAAAGAAGATAGAGATCAGTTTTCGTGTTTGAAAAAAAGTCAGATATGCATCGAATGAAGATACAGATCAGTTTTGTGTTTGAAAAAACTTCAGATCTATATCTAAGGAAGATACAGATTTGTTTTGTGTTTGAAAAAAAAAAGAAAAAAAAAAAAGAAAAACCAAATATGTATCTAAGGAAGATACCGATCTGTTTTGTGTTTGAAAAAAAAGTCAGATTTGTATCTAAGGAATATATAGATTTGTTTTGTGCCTGAAAAAAATTCAAATATGTATCTAAGATACATATCTATTTTATGTATGTTTGGAAGATACAAATATGAGTTTTGTTTTGATAGTCATTACAGATTTTGAAGCCAAAGAGAAAGAGTTGAAATAAACAATCATCTAAAGCATCTAATCATGGCAATCATATATTAAGAACAAGTTATAATAAAACATGCTAATCATATTCATGCATCAAACATAAAAACATGCTAACTAATGGGGAAAAAAAGAAGAAAGAAAAACATAATACCTCTTGCACGAGTGTACTCTTCTAATGAATTAATATTTTAGGACTCAAAGAAATTTATTCAATTCTCTTTAAAGCCTAAAATATTTTTCTTACAGAAAAGAAATTCCTAAAGCAAGAGCCTCCAAAACATCATTAACGTAAGAGGGAACAAAAAAGAAGAGAAAAGCCAAATATAGGGGGGTTAGAAAGCGTGAAAAAGTGTGCTGAATTTTGAGAGGCATCTTCTATTTATAGAGATTGGAATGCTGAAAAAAATAAGCAAAAAACGTATTGGTGAAAATTCTAAAAAAAAAGGAGATTTGGATAAGAGTAAGTTGATTTTTTAAATTAGAACAAGCTTCAGTATTTTGATCATATATTTTTACTCAAAATTTGGATTAAGCTAAAATTTTGACAGATGAAGGGAAATTTGATTCTCTACAAATTTTCCAGAAATAGCCCAGTTCTAAGTTTGAGTTTTACCATGCCAAAAGTCCCTTCGAATGTGAATCTGAAATTTGCCACTTGATTAGCACGTTTTTGAATTGTTTTCCAACTCTAAAACTGTATTTGGACGGATTTTAGAGTTATTTTCATAATAAACCTTGTGGGGACAAGGCCCAAAATGGTATATTGGGCTTTGAGCCCTGTCCGAGGATGTTGGCATGTCTGAAGAGAGACAAATAGTTGAGGAATTCCAACTCAGCACCTCACGAGTAAGAAGGGAGATGTAGGTGGTATGAGGAGGGATGCCTCCTCGGCCATGACGAACATTGCTCCAATACGTGTTCCAGCAACGAAAACGACCTTGATGGAGGCACCAGTGTCAAAAACATGTCTCATAAGCACACGAGAAAGAAGGAAATCCAAAAATATCTAAGGAAAAAGCGTCACCTCTACATTAAATGCACTACAGCTACTTTTCTGGCCGCATTTATATGGAGAAGACCCCTGAACAGTATTTTATTGGCCATCGCGACTCACAGAGAGCCAGAAGGGGTGTTTGATGGGACGGGTATTCAAGTAGTGGCTGGGACGGTTGACAAATGGAGGGCCAAGATCACCAGTAAGGAGGTATATAATGTAAGAGACCCTTGAAGAAAAGAGGACCGAAAAAAAACAAAGAAAGAACACTGTAGCAAACTGAATTGCACTTGTAATCAGTTCCATTGATCTATGCAAATATTTGCCTCCTCGAACAAGGCATTCATCCAACCTTACGTGCTTTGTTCTTGCATGACGGTCATTCAAAACTATCATAACCGTTGTTAGATTCACTAGGGCTTAGTTCTTTGACCCACTCTCTACAACTTTACTGTACTAGGCTTATTAACCCACCATCCCATACATATTGGGCTTGGGCTATAAAACGTGCCCTTACAAACCTCATTCCAAAGTGATAATTAGGATTTTTTTAAAAATAATTTTGAATATAATTATCCTAAAAGCCTAATTATCTATAGCCTTTAAATATTATATTAGCTTATTTATTTTAATCCCATGTAACAAATCTCACTTTAAGAAAAATACACCACCAATCACATAAATTCATTTAATTAATTTTAATCATTAACCAATCAAAATTAATTTCAATTAATCACACATGATCGGCTTCACCCCATATAATGCATGCAAACCGTGAAAACTTGATCTCATGATATCTTTCAATTTGACGTTCTGATTTGGAAATTCGGCATACCGTCAAGACTGTTAGAATCCCAAGATCATTCTTATGATATGCAATGAATGAATTAATGCATGTAATACAATCATGAGTTTTGGGTATTTGATTGGTTATTCTAGTCATCTTTCTTGATTAAATTATAGGTGCAAAATCGAGTGTCTACACATGCTTTTACCCTTTTCTATATTGCTGTCTTTTTTTAAATATATTTTGTGTAGTTTAGTTCTTGCTTTATGGAAATTGGCTAATCACTTAGACTTGGACAACTTCGTTAGTTTAACTTAAAAGTAATTTAGCCGTAAAAAAGCATGGTTTAGGATTCTAAAGTTTTCTTAGGGTTGCTTTAGCATCTTTCAAGGTGCTTAGCACCATCCCATCCTTACACTATAATTCCAAACCTAGATTCTGGATATAGAAGGCCCTCTACAAATAGCCTAAGTTTGATTCCTCGACCTAAACCAAATGGTGACTTTCACTAAACCCTCCACCTCTAGTCCACTCAACTTAGGTGTATTCCCTAGTGTACAACGACGTGCACAACAGGGGGACTTAAAAACCCATACATGGGCTTTTGCCTCCACGTGTATAAATTATTACATTCCTATAAATAGATAATATAAGATTACCATCATATAATAAGTTAATGAGATTACCATAATTTACGATAATGTGAACTTTTGGTAATCTTATATTACAGTAATGTTATGTTACAAATAATCGAACCTAATATTGTACTATTCACATTACGGTAATGTGGTTGTAATGTTCACCACATTTAGAGCATTAGCACAGCATGTGCAAAAGTTTCCTTCTATTTTACATGATCAATTTGCAAAAACACCCGCATCAGATTATCTATGATACACCATCTTTTATTAAAATAATATTTTTTCACATTTTTTTTTAATTTCCCTTACCCATACACGGCCCCACCACCTTACCTCACTTCTCTGAAACACTCTCTCTCTTTCTTTTTCTCATTCTTCTTTCTACTTGCTTCTTTCTTCTTCTCCTTGTTTATTCTTCTACTTTTTTCTTCTTCAACATCTTCTTTCTTTCTTCTTCTTCTTCTTCCTTTTCTTTTGCTATTCTTTCTTTCTTCTTCTTCTTTTTCATTTCTAAAAAAAAATTCTCTCTCTTTCTCCCTTGTCTCCTTGTCTGTCAAATCAGTGCTCTCTTCAAATCTGAAAAAAAAAAATATCTCTACCAAGCTTCCATGGCTCAATACACACACACACACTCTCTCTCTCACGGCCAAATGGGTTTTCTGTTGTATTTTATTTTGAGTTGATTTTAAGTTGGGTTTGTGATGATTTTCATTAATTTTGGGCTGATTGCGTGTTGGATTAAATTGATGTTGTAATGGGTTGGTTGTGGTGGTGGTGGTGGTTGGTTAGTTGTGACGGTCGGCTTCTTATTTTTCTTCTTCTTGGCCTTGAAGAATGGGCGAGAAAGAGTCTGACAAGGCAAAGGAGAGGAGAGAGAAACAAATATAAAATAATAGATAGAAGAGCTATCGTAACCGTGCATATACACACGGTTACTGTAGCAATTGTGCATAAATGCACAATTTTACACCCACTGATGTTGGTTTTATTTGTTCAAAATGTGTAAAATGAGCAACTTTTTCTATTTTGCAAGACTTTACACATATTGATGCTAATGCTCTTACGATGAATAAAATGCCACTTAAAGGAAACATTGATCAATGTTAAGTTTACGTAATGCACGTGACATGTTTGTCTAAATGCGCTAATCAATTTTGTTGGAAGGGCCTAACTTGTGTACAAGGAATTCTGATCGATGCAAAACTGCAAGTGCACAGTATCGTAGTTTTATAGTAAAGTGATGAGAAGAGTATCGTCCTCAGGGATTGGTAACTTACTTTTGACAAATACCAAAATTATGCTAATTTCGATTTTATCTAGAGAAGTCACTAAGGTTGTTGTAATTGGAATTTAAAATAAAATCAAATTAAAGAAAATAAGCAGAGGAAAAAAAATATGTTGTTCAAAGATCAAATTAATGGGAAGAAAACTTCTAGGAAATCGATTTCACCTAATCCCTCACTATGCTTTACTCATCTAGCTAATTTAATTTAATTCTCTCTGTTTGTTAGCAAACTCAACAAAAACATCCAAAAGCCTCTTTCGACAGTCAATTGGAAACATTCTTGTTCATCAATTTACACAAGAGTATGCAATTTAATAAAGCAAGAAAGCATTAAGACCAAAGATTTTAATACTACACAGGTTCATATAAGTCTTTCGATCTCTATATTTACCTATGCCAAAATATTCAAGATCTATCCTATAATTCCCTCTTTCGACAGCAAATCACAAGATCAAAATCATCTAATTAATGGCCGGTTAATTAGAAGCAATAGGCTTAGAATAAATCAGACAAACATGAAGAGAATTAATTCAATTTAACATGGAAAAGCAAGCATAGTTCGGAATTAGATTACATCGTTTTCCTAGAATAAAGAAAATTTAGTTCATGCTAAAAATTAAATTCAACATAAACGAATTCACCATAATTTTTCTGAGAAGATTTGAAGGGAAAAAATGAACACAAAAATCTGCTTCAGCCTCCTTTCTGCTTCAGCCCCTGTTTCAGCTTTTCTCTCTTCTGTTTCAGTGCCTCCCTCTTTCTTTTCTGCGTCAGCTTCAGCTTCTCTCTTTTCAGGGCCTCCAACTTTCTTCTTTTTTAGTCGTGGTGCCCTTTTTTTCTTTTAGATGTGGTGCCCTTTTCAGCCCAAAACGTTTGTCTTTTTCAGCCCACTGTTTCAGCCCAATACCTTGCTTTCTTCAGCCCAAAAACCTTGCTCTCTTCAGCCCAAAACCTTCCTCCTTTCAGCCCAAAACCTTCCTCCTTTCAGCCCAATATTTTCTTTTATTCAGCCCAAAAACGTTGCTCCTTTCAGCCCAACATTTTCTCTAGCTGCTTCACATCTCTTTTATTTGAATAAATCTTCATTTTCTTCAAATCTGCAATAAAATTTAAATAACAATAATGAAGTCTAAAATCAACAAAAAAATAAATAAAATTAGACTAAAGTTTAAAGTTGAGAAGTGATAAATTATGCTAAATTATGCAAGTCATCAAATTCAACGAAGGTCACACAAAGATTGAGTGCTTAACCGCGTCTACCATCAAACTCACTCACAAATACAACCTTATATTGAAACCGATTCCTACAATGATATGAGATCTAAATTTTTACTATTAAGTTACAATTACAAGAATAGAATGAAGAGATTCATGACTACCACATATAAACCACTTCAAATGTGGAACTATGGACCTAGTAACAGTCTTCAAAGCTTGATCACAAAGTAAGGCATTGGTAAAAGAAGATACAATGTGAAACTAGGGCTTGATCGATACGTATTTAGGTCAGGTAATGGGTATGTGTGAATGATTTGGCACTGTGTAATTTTCTAAAAAAACCACTCAAAAAAGTCTATAGATACAAAAAAAAAAAAAAAAAGGACTCTTGCTAATGTGGTAGATTAATAGTGGTAAGTAAAAATTTGACTTCAATACAAGCTTGTCACATTAACAGGTGTAAACAATGTTGTCAAAATATTCATGTATGTAACATTGCTCTAAAAACTCAGTTGTCATGTCATCAAAAAAATGTCACCTTACTACTTCGTTGGCCATATACACAAAAAAAATTAACAGAACTAGATGAAGGGACCAATACCGCTCGTTTTTAAAACTTTAAAAGTGTTCAATATGTGAACTATAGGGACCAAAGGTATATTTTGGCCTAAAAAATGTATGTATGATAAAATGACCTATTTATTATAAAATATTTTTGGGTAAAATACAAAAATCTACTATTGAGGTTTGGGTTAATGTCATAGACTTCCAAAACTTTTTAAAAATATTCTATTTGCCCACTGAGCGTAAACGTTTAAAATCCCCCAATCCCTCATACTTCATTATTCATCTTTGCTAGCTATTTTTTCTACCATTGGCTATCTGAACGCTCCCTCACACATATAAATTATATAATTGGTATGATGTAATTGTGAGATGTGCAGTTAAGACAAACAGTTGTAAGGAAGCATGTGACTTAGAGGAGTATGAAACTTTTAAATGGTGTTAAGTGATTGTTTGAGAATGACTTATTTCGGTAGCTAGCCTATTTGCATAACATGAGCCAAATGCAATGTAGAATCCAAAAACAGTACATAAAAATAAAATAAGCAAAAAGACAGCTTCTAATTTAATGTCAAACACATACTAAAATTTTGTTTAGGAATAACTTATCTAGTTTTTTTTTTTTTTTTTTTTTTGGTCTTAACGTTTTCTAAATAATTATTGGTAAGCAAAAGTGTGATATTAGTATTGGCCCATATTGAACTAGTAAGAATTTGTACATCAATATTTTGTAAAAATGTTGTAAAATAGTTTATGACTGTACATTACTCTTTTAAGTAATACATTCACAATATTTTTATAATAGATCTAAGATGACAAGTTATTGTTACTTATAATTTAGGACACTACTGATATATATATATATATATATTTTTAGGAAGAGGACCACTATTGATATCATTCTTTTATTAAGTATTAACTAATAATAACATGTTAACATAGCAATACTTATGATTTTTATAAACAATAAATAAATAA